>NC_050514.1:8135225-8149705 GCF_002922805.2 Oryzias melastigma
ACGGATGGACGGATGGATGGAGGGATGGACAGACAGATGGATGGGTAGATGGATGGATGGATGGATGGAGGGACGGACGGACGGACGGACGGACGGATGGAGGGATGGACAGACACATGGATGGGTAGATGGATGGATGGATGGATGGAGGGACGGACAGACGGATGGATGGATGGATGGATGGATGGATGGAGGGACGGACAGACGGATGGATCTGTTACAGACTAAAAGGATCTGATTTTGTTCTCGTGTGATTTGGCAGATTCTCGAGCGGATCGCGCTGACAGACGAAAACTCTTCAGACATTATACAGTGGGCTCCTATGACAGCTTCGATGCTTCCAGGTAAGTCCTCACTGCAACTTACCTTCTTTATTTGTTGTTCACTGGTACGTTGTCTACCAGTGAAAGGTTCTAATACGCTCAATCCCCGGGTCTTTGCTGTCGCCTCTCTTTTCCTAAGATTTTCTGCTCCGCTCTCATCTCTTCTCAGCTGTCACATTGACTTCACTGTTTGCTTCATTACAAATGAGGGTAGATGTATACCCTGGGTTGTGTGTGTTCAGTTCATGGAAGAGAAGAGCAAACGCAGCTTCATATAGTCTCTTCTGTGAACTAGTCCTTTAGAATAAGACTCATCATCAAGTTGAAGAGCTGTTGCAGAGATGTGAACGTTAGAGAGCATTAGCCTGTGTTTGACCCCAGCAGAAAAAAAAGTGTTTTTGTTTGTTAGCTATGCAGCATCTTACAGAGATGAACATACATGTCCACAACGTACAATAAGTGCTATGTGGCAAAGCTGTGTTGTAAGGCAAACGCTGTGTCCTTCTTCAGTCCATCACTGGAGATGTAAAGACTATTAAACATTTGAAAGTTGTCTGCAAGTCATAAAAAGAACAAAAAAGCAATGAATGTATCTTATGTGACCGTTGTGCTGGAGTGCAGATGTTAGTATAAACTGGGTGTGGGGTTAAAAACGAAACCATTCTCTGAAGAAAAGCCATAGCAGCTGAACATGGTTTGCACAACTGCGGAAGTGATCTCCTACACCTCTGTTTCCAGAAAGTTGTGGCTAAAAGGCAGTACTGCTGCTGCCCATTTATCTTAGCAGAGTTCTTTTCTCAGGTTTTACAAGTTTTTTTTAAATAATATTAGAGCTGTCAGGCGATTAAATTTTTTTAATCGCGATTAATCGCATTGTCCAGAGTTAACTCGCAAATGAATATGTGGCCTTTTTTTAAGGAAAAAAATGTGGAATTTAACAGTTTAACAGTTTAACAATTTAACAGTTCTACATTAATTATGAAAACAAGAATGGCAAAATTAATAGTTTTCATCAGAAATACTTTATTTTGTAACATTGTTTTGAGATAAACTTTCTTAACAATAAAAGGCAGTAACATAAAATGCCTAACAAAAGCCCAAGTGCAAGTGAAGGGCATTTTAAATTCAAAACTTCAATCAACGTTCAGTAAAAAAAATTAAAAAACATCAAAAATAAAAATTCCATAACACTTTCATGTTCATTTTTTGTCAGGACCAAATCTTTTCCTCCTCTGCTGAACTGCAGTAATAAATGAAATAGAGATTTATCATTTCCAATGAACTTTTGTTTTTTAAAACCTTAAAGACTGAGAAAAGCGGGATACTCTGTGGATAGTTTGACAGTCTGTTACTGCCGCCGCGTTCTCTGGCTGCAGCTCGATGCAGCGACGTGTCCAGCGGAGCTCACACCATGAATATGCCGGCAGACAGACCGCTATGCTGGGGCTGGATCACGCTTAAACCTCCAGAACATTTAAAACGTCCCCCGGTGCGCTCGCTGTTCGGAACGTCGGGGGTCCGCAGCTCTCGGGACGCGGCGCCGGACGCGAGCCGGTACCACCAGACGTGGTACTGGACGCGAACCGGAGCCAGTTTTAGGGTGCAGGAGCTCTCCAGGTCCTAGCGCCGGCCGGTTCTAGCTAGCAGCTCGGTGGTTGGAGACCCGCCGGTGATCTGGTGAGAGCAGCCGGTGAGTTAGAGGGGGGACGCCCGCGCTCGGTATGGAAAGGTACGTGTGAGAAAAATCCTCCGCGATTAATGCGTCAAAAAAATTGTCGCTGTCAAGCACATGTCAGATTAATGCGTTTTTAACGCGACAAATCTGACAGCCCTAAATAATATATGTCATAACAAAAATTAAGGGCCTGCAAATTTCATTGAGAAAAGGGCTGAATCCAAATTGCTTCCCCACTCCAACAGCTTCTCCCTACCCCTAAATACCTTCAAGCAGAAAGAAAAGTGTGTCTGCTTAGATACAAGAACATGATCCCATATGTCAATCATGGTATTTTATTGTGATAAATTGGTTATATTTTTGAAAATACACCTGATTTTCTCATGTATCTTGATGTAACTTCCTGTCAGAATTGGGCGTCTTGTGGCCCGCGCACAAAATAGACCAGATGCCGAAATGGTCCACTGCACAGCACTAGCCTTCCGTGGAGGACAGCGGCGCTCCGCGTCTGTTGTGAACCACAGCATCAGTTAACAAGGGCGCCAAATGGAAGCGGCCTCCATTCGCAATGCTTCTGCTTCCAGTGCTAACCACACATTTGGCTACATCCCAACTGAAGTCCATATGGAAACATTTCCAGATGTCACATATATTTGATTTAATCAGTTTAATTCAATCAACCAATTTGATTGATTGATTGATTAAACGAATAAACACAAACTAAAACATCAAAGTTTGAAGATGAAGAAGAAGTAGTTAGGTAAAAACAGAGGGACTGGAACTGAACAATCTAAATGACAAGACGGACTCTTCACAGAAATGACAGCATGGGTGCTCCAGGACACAGTCCAGAAATGAATGTCCTGCTTCTGAAATCCAAAGTGACTCCTAATGCATGCTCATGTTGTGTTTTAATTATGTCTTTTTGGAGAAAACATTGCACAATCCTGACAACAAACTTAAGAAAATTGTCATGTTTGGGGACACTGCCGCCCCTCTGTGACTTGTAAATGTCTGACTGTAAATATCAGGTTGCAGCAGTGAAGTCTCAAGATAAGAGATAAGTTTGTGATGAGGCAGTGAAAGACACCGTGACATTTCATCGTGATCTCGTCTGACAGAATCCTGAAGGAGCCTGCAAGCAGTTTTTCCACTAAGTGCTCAATGTGGGTCAAGGTGAACCATCTTCAGCATCTTTCACTTAAGGGGGAATGAAAAGTTGAGGACAGAATGTGAACCAGAGGCTTGATTGGTATTGAAGGACCAAAGATGACTTCACCAGAAATCAAAAGATTGACTTGAGTTTAGCTTGTCGTGTGACCATTTCTGTGTCTGCCCCCAGCACAACCACCCATAATAATCCATCCATCCATCCATCTTCTTGACCGCTTCTTCCCTTTCGGGGTCACGGGGGTGCCGGAGCCTAACCCGGCTACTGAAGGGCGAAGGCGGGGTTTACCTGGACAGGTCGCCAGTCTGTCTCAGGGCCTCAATCACACACATTCACTCTCACATTCACACCTAGGGGCAATTTAGAGTCACCAATTAACCTATGAAGCATGTTTTTGGACGGTGGGAGGAAGCCAGAGTCCCCGGTGAAAACCCACGCATGCACGGGGAGAACATGCAAACTCCATACAGAAAGGTCCCAGCCGGGATTCGAACCGGGGCCTTCTCGCAAAAAAAATAATGTTTTCTTTTATGTGGGAAGCCTGGAGTGCTTTCCTCTAAATGTTCTTTTTTAAATTGAAAGCTGACCTAAGGCCCTCGTGTCAAGTCTTCTGTGCTCTGAAAAATTCATGCTGCCAACGAGTGGCATTAAATTCTGCATGAAGCAGGAGGAGTTTTCCAGCTTTTTGTTCAGGCAGGATGGAGGGCCACACAGTTTACTCTGAACTGTTCAAAGCAATGACAGATATAAGATATTTCTTTTTATTTAAAGTATGTAGAATGTAATCCCGTCATCCAAACTCTTATTTGTATTTCACACTTGAAAACATGGCCGAACAGGCAAAACCCCTCCACAGGTGGATGGTCGTAATCTTTCTATCAGAATAAAAACCCCTCTAATGTAAACATTCAGTTTTGTTCCTAAAAAATGGAATTAAAAAATACACATTTTAAAGAAGACCTACTGTAATGTTCAAGGATCCTTTACAGGTCTCATTAAAAATGTAATTCCAAAATACACAGTTAGTTTTTACCTCCACCTGCCTTTTGATTCCTTCATGTTTTGTGTTCACCACTGACGTCTGCCACTAACATTCCTACAGATTAACGTCAGCACAAGAAACTTTTATTTGTCTGGAGTGATTCAAAGCTCAAGGACAACACTGAGAATTATATATATACAAAAATCAGCTTTTAGACTTTCAGGCCTACTCTAAAGGTTTCTCAGAAAGCCAGAGAAACTGTTGCTGAAGATTTCTAAAGAGAATCAGTCTATTCCATCAATCCAATTCTGTAACAGTACATGAAAAGTGAATGGCTGTAGAGTCATTTGTCACACTTATTTGTCATAAAATTGCTCCTAATCAGTCACTATGAAGCAACAGAAATGAAACAATAGGAAACAAATGAAATTTCATTTATTTAACGTCTTACAAGAACCACTGCTGAACCAATGTCCTTTGGATCAGCCTCAGAAGAACCACCATCTCCTTCCTGATTAGATCCTGTACAGCAGACCGTAAATCTATGTCTGTGCTCTTTTGGAACTTTACGAATATAAAGAAGGACAAGATTCTAGAGACAAATGAAAACAGTTAGGTAAAAACAGGAGTGATATGGCTCCTAAACACCGGAGCACTTTGAACCACCTGTTGTGTTTCTTCACTGTAATAATGAACAAAGCCGTTTATGGCCTGCAGGCCTTACCCACTCTTGCAGGCCTCTTCCTACCAAGTGTTTCCGTTGCAGTTTTGTGGAGTATTTCCATTTCGATACGCCTCAAAAACCACCTCCTCCAACCACATAACGTTTTTTTGATAAATGCGAGTTTTTTCACAACTGTGGTGCTTCCATTGAGCAGGTTTATTATTGAAAATCCAATTTGTGCAATTTCATAGTTAATGGAAACTCAGCTATTCACTCCTTACTTCTGTGTCTTTTTCCCTACATACCCCACTTCTTTCAAAATGGCAGCTTTCTGTTGGTCTTATCTCCATAGCAACCATTTTATGTTTAGGTCCCCCAAGGATAATGAACAGATCTATGTAAGTTTCAGAAGAATCAGCAAAAGTGAATTTATGGATTTCCTTAGCACCAGAGGATATTTGCTAACCACGCCCACGACATTTCCTGTTATATTATTTTATTTAGCTCTAGCCAGGGATCCATACATTCAATTTTCACAGTATTCCATTAAAAAAAAAGTGCAAGTAACAAGAGAATGTCACTTTTGTGAGCTCGCCCTGCCAAAGCCGTTCAAAATCTACAACTTCTGACTGCAACAGCTTTTCCCAAAAGTGTGCAAATGATGCTCTGAACCAAAAATTGAACTTCTCCCGGTACTAGGTGTGTTTAAATTTTGGTGAGTTTTCAAGCGTGTCGCGAGGGTCGTATTCTCACCTTAAGGAAATATATGCAATTTTTTTTTGCGTCTAGCGTTTTTTTTTAAGTCAGCAGAATTGTTAGTGTCTGTTTTTTTCCTACAGCCATAATTCGTACATTTGCATATTGTCTGTTATAATTGTTTTGTTCACCTTGAGCCAGGGAATCATGTATAGGTTTTTATGACATTTTGTCAAAAAATGTGCTAGCTAGCTATGATCGCAGCAGTTGGGAGTTCGTCACATGCACGCCGTTCAATATCTAAAACTTCTAAATGCAACAAGTTGAAGTTTTTATCTTTTGTTTCTAACTTGTGATGCATTTGGTGACACCTGTCTGCTAAAGGTGCTATATAAATAAAAGATACATACTTACTTAACATTTTTTCCACAGTAGCTTCCTAATGACTCTAGGAAACAATCGAGGAAAATCACTAATAATTCCAAATAATCCCTAATAATGCTTTTTAAATGTTGAGCAGCTGTCTGGAAATAAATCCTAAAAGAGCAAACATGACTAAGTCGAGCTCCAGCCTAATGACTTTCTGCTCACATTTCTCTTTATGTGCTTCATAACTGTCTGCTGTATTTGCTTGTTTTAAAGGGCCCATACCATGAAAAAACAACTTTTTGAGCTCTTCCGTGTATTCTACTGTTCAATAATCTCTATAAACGTCACCAAAGCGGTATTTTGATGTGTTCATGCATTTCTGAGTAATCCTCTAAAAACCTGCGCTCTCTACACCAGCCCCTCCCATAAAAACAGGTGGGTCTTCACGTGCTGATGACACAAGTCGAGAACTGCCCCCTCCAGGAAGAGTCTGCTCCGCCCCTAGGCTAACACAAACACTTTCCCCACAGAGCTAGCAGACTATGTCCCAGTGGAGAAAGGGAGCCATGAATCAGAAGAACTGTTTTGAGTATGGATTAATGAGCAAAGACAGAAAGGTGCACATGGAAAGGAATTTTGATACAGAATAGAACAGAGGCTTTAATCAGAAGTGTTCACATCCAGTGCTAATCATTTCACCATCATTTATTTAATCCTGAAATGTTCTTCTAGTGTTGTCTGCATTTTTCTGACTGAATTTCAACCCAAAATGAACCTATTAGTCATCACCACTTTGTCTGTGCCAAATTTAGGGGATAAAAACCCAGGCTGAACTGTATGTAGATCATAAAAAAAATATTTATATTATGTGTTTTTTTTGTGGGTGACATGCTGACGAGGACAGCTCTAGTGGGTGGCACCCACAAGGAGCAAAAGGCGGAGCCTCCGTGATCGAGTCGTTTTACTTCCGGGTATGAAACGAGTTCATAAAAATTACTCAATTCAGAAATAATTTGTTTTTTAGTGTTCCAAAGTTCATATGATCATATCTATAGATACAATTTACTCTGAAAGACTTAAACTCCGACTACAACTATTTTTTTTCATTTTCTTTAAACGTCCCCAGTGGGGTTTTAATTAGGACTGTGAAGTTTGTAACAAAAGTTCCACATCCTCAATGTCTTAAAAAGACATTTTTCCTGTTGATCTGAAGCCTTCTGTAAAAAAAAAAAAAAAAAAAAAATCCTCTGTGTGGGTGTGGCTTATGGTGCTGAGCTACGTAGCCCCGCCTCTTACCCCCCTAACATGCTAGCAAGACACAGACTTTGATAAGCCCATGAACAAAAATAAAATAAAACATGATCATTTAGGCTGCATTGCAGCAGCAGCAGCAGCAGCAGCTGGAGCTCAGAACTGATTTCATGCTAGCACATGCTGATTGTTGAATTCACCTGAACTAGAAATCTAATCAGATGCCAGATTATCTAAATGCGTGCAGACAGTGGTGACGTTTTTAGATGCAGACAAAGAGTTACGTTCAGGAGAACGGTTCCGGTGTCCGGTTAAACCACCCGGTGGATCCTGAGCGGGGCTGCTATAAACAAAGCAGCGGCGCTCCTCCGCGGGTTGAATCAAACGTGGACAGCATATTTGTGACCTCTGATGGGGTTTTACTTTCAGTTATTTTTTAAATATGTGAGGCCAACTTAAATAAATTCCGTCTTAGATGCAGTTAAAATACAAGCAGGCAATGCAATAACGCGCACCTTCACTGCATGACGGGAAGCCGACATGATTTTCAATCACTTTTTCTGCTCGTCACATATAAATTCGGACAAAAAACTTCAGCCTAAAGTAAAACCTACCGGTGATAGTGCAGGCTGTCCTCTGTTTACTGCATCCTTCTTCAAAAACAACTTCTTACAAAACTCTGATTCTTTCTCCATCCAGTTGAAAAAATGACTCTTTTTCTGCAAATAATAGAATAATTATTGACGTTGCTGTGACCAATAAATCCAATCCATTTTTTCCTCAGATTCCTTTGGAGAAATAATGAAAGCTAACATCAGTCTGGCCTTTCACCGAATTACAATCCTTTACAGCACAGAAGTGGGACGTTATATTAGCCGTGTTTGAGATCCCCCGGCGCTGCGCAGATCGCCTGGATTGCAGTGCATGTTGGTTAGTTTCTTGCACTGACGTCAAATGTGCGCCGTCACCAAGTATCGCGAGAAAGGGGCGGGTTCAAGGCGCCTTCCTAAGCCAGCGCAGCCAGAAAATAGGTACTGCGCTGGCTGCAGGCCGCCTTGAGGACTACAAAATATTACATTGTGGGAAACGGTGTCCACACAGTTCTTGTAGTTCGGTGTGAAATAACTGGCGCTAAATGAAGGACATCGGTGTAGTTTTTTTTACTTTTTCTGGAAGGTAGTGAATCACTGATGAAAAAATAAACAAGATTTCAAATAATCTGTGGTTATATTTGTTATTGTTGCCTCTAAAACTTAACTTTAATTTAATTTAATTTATTTATTTGGGACAGTGCACATGTAATGAATCCCACGGCTATTTTATTAACAGTTTTACTCTAAAATATGTTAAAAACTAATATAAAAGACACAACAGCACAAATCATACTAGGAGGAGTGGCTTATTAACTTTCAGCCGAATGGTAAGGACAACCCCCAACTCCTTGATCTCGTACAGTCTCGTCGTTCGCCTTCATCTCAGGCGCCTTTCTCTGCCCCCTCCAGCAGCAGCTTAGTCTCGCCGACGATGCAGGCGAGACGCTGGGGATCTCAAACACACCTATTATCTTCTACGGCCTCTAAAGCTACATCGGTTAGCTATCGTGACGTAAGCAAGTTTCAGGAATTCAGAGTTTTTCTCAGCCACATTGAGTGACAGCAATTTAAAAGGAGAAATACTCAGAAATGCAAACGCAAAATTTTTCTTATTATATTTTTTCTCTTTCAGAAGAAAAATGCCACACAAACATGTTAAAAACTCCAAAAACATGATTTTCATTGGAGGGGGACTTTAATAAAAACATGTTATGGCCTCTTTAAGACGATTTCAGAGCGCCCTGATTGGTACATGGTGCATTTTGGAGGAAATTTTATAGGACGTCAACGGGAAATGGATCTTAAAAGCAACAAAAACGGAAAACTGCATATGTCAATACAGAATATAAGGTGTTTAGCAAATGTTCTTGCCACTGTTCTTTTAGGCCCTTTGAGTGTAGAAACATTTGCCATGTTGTAAGTATGATGCAGCTGGAAGCTGCTCTGATGTGTTCAGCACATGCAGACACTGCAGGTTTACAGGTGCATGTTGCACTGACATGCAGGAGCACTTGTACAGTGTGGATAGTAAATCAGATGTGTGTTGTATCAGCTCTCTCAGGTAAAACGCTGTTCAGTGGAGATGAAGAACAAAAGAGGGAGCACCATCAGCAGGTCTAAGGTCTTTGTTGGGCTCTCGTTGTCTTTGGCATGGGCATCAGGTACGTGAGGAGAAGCTCAGGGACTCTGACCACTGTGAGCACGATCCAGGCCTTCGGACTCAAAAGACACTCTAAAGTCACAACTAAAGGAATTTCGTGGAGAACCTCTGGGCTAAAAATACACTGCAGCCTCCCACGTCCGAATACAGACTCAGGGAACTTACATTTCATCCAATCTGGCTCCTTTAGCATGGTGTCCTGTATTTCAGCCTCATTTTGACAAATAACTGCATCGGTTCCCCCTCCTCCTGTGACTTGTTGAAGGGGAAAATGCAGCAGAAAATGTGCGTGGCGGTCTGTGCACGCTGACCCGAGCGGCTCAAGTGATGTTTGTGTCAGATTTAGGTGAAGGAGCGAGTGCCAACGGGTGTATACAAGCCAAAGTGTGAGGTGGAATGCTGTGAGGTAACCTTCAGTGTGTCAGCAGTGCTGGCCTCCTTCCTCTCTAGACAGATTGTGTTGCTAAGGAAACTGTTGCTAGGACGGCAGTGACGGCTCTCTCTCCTGGTTCATTCTTCCCTCCCTCTGTATTTTCCCTCTCCTCCCATATGTTTGGTGAGAACGAGCGTCACGCCTAATAAAAGCTGAACGATGCACGTTTACGCTGGCCACCTGGAGCTGGACGACCCACCTTGGCCCTGCGCGTCGATCTGCGCACCTCACAATTAGTGCTGCTTGTCCAAGAACATTACAGAAGTCTGATGCGGAACGTAGCATTTCTGTGCACATCCAGAAAAAAAGAGAAAGATTAGTGGGAGGTTAGTTAGAATGAACACATTTCGAGCTGTGGAAACGATGTCAGTTGCTGCAGCTCACTGCTGAGTCAGACTCAGAGGAGCTGCCTGTCCTGCTGCAGTGAGAAGCTGCATCACCTGATGGAGGGTTCTTCAAAAACCTTCCAGCTGCACTGAGAGTTTGCAGTTACCAATGTTGCTGTTTTTGAAAGAGAACAGATTGACGGCTCAGTGTAGTGCGGAGGTGCGGGTCTACAGGCTGACTGTGTGGTCAGTCTCAGAAGAGACGAAGGCATAACCAGTGACCACCCAAGAGCTTTCTGACAGTCATATGTGCAAACACTGATCTACAGAGGAGTTCCATGTCCTAAAACTCCACCCTAAACCCCAAACAATGTATGCACTGTTTCAAAAGTAGTGGCTTCCAGCTTTAACCCTGTATAACCACTGGTATCATATTTGATTCACACATTTCTTGACCTCCTACCTCATTATATTAATCGAAAACGTTCTTTAAAAAACCCTTGTATAGAACTTGGTCCACGTTTTCTGCCCTGCAGTTCATCATCATTCCACTAGAGGCACTAGAAGAGCTTTTCCTGCTCATTTCAAGATTCATGTTTTGCTAATTAAAAAAAACTTATAGTGACAATAACTTATCTATTGTTGCTATGTTTTAATAACTACTTGGTGTATTGAAATAATGTAAAATATATACTGATACAGTGTTATCAGTATATTATGAATATACTATGTTTAAAATGTTTGGGTCAAATTAAAGATGGTGGGTAAAAAATTCGCTTTTTTTCCCTGAACACTCATGTCAATAATTTTGCATTTTAACATTATTTTGACTAAAAATGTACAAAATAACCCAAAAGAACTGTAATTAATATAGGCTACCCATTGGCTCCAGCTGATACCCAGGCACCCCACGACCACCTCACAACCATCCCACGACCATCCCAAGACCATCCCACGACCATCCCAAGACCACCTCACAACCATCCCACGACCATCCCAAGACCATCCCACGACCGCCCCACGACCACCTCACAACCATCCCACGACCAACCCAAGACCATCCCACGACCACCCCACGACCACCTCACAACCATCCCAAGACCAACCCAAGACCATCCCACGACCACCTCACAACCATCCCAAGACCAACCCAAGACCATCCCACGACCAACCCAAGACCATCCCAAGACCATCCCACGACCACCCCACGACCACCTCACAACCATCCCACGACCACCCCACGACCACCTCACAACCATCCCACGACCATCCAAAGACCATCCCAAGACCATCCCACGACCGCCCGATGACCACCCCACGGCCGCCAGAGCCACCTCAGCATCTTCATCTCTGCTACCTCCAGCTCTGCTTCCTCTCTAGCTCTACCTCCACCTCTCTATCTCCTCCTCCGCCTCTCCATCTCCTCCTCCACCTCTCTAGCTCCTCCTCCACATCTTTATCTCCTCCTCCACCTCTCTATCTCCTCCTCCACCTCTCTAGCTCCACCTCCACCTCTTTATCTCCTCCTCCACCTCTCTATCTCCTCCTCCACCTCTCTATCTCCTCCTCCACCTCTTTAGCTCTTCCTCCACCTGTTCTCTGTTCTCACTACGGACTACAATATCTGTAAACATCATCCATGGTGATGTCTAATTTGACTAATTGGATCTGTCTAATTGGAAAATAAAATAAAATTGTTGTACAATTCAAAATGTTAACTGTACTTTTATTTGTCTAGCATGAAATATAGACACAATACATCGGAGTATATCAGCAGACAGTTACCGTTCTGATAGTTTTCTACAGACTGTTTACGTTTAGAAGAATGAATTTTGAAAACATAGCTCATGGTTTTGATGTGCTTCCCAACATTTAAAGTGGCCCCCCAGTGGCCACCCCCAGGAAAACTTAGGCTACTACTAATAAAATTTATATTGCAAGATTTTTGCGGATTTCACAAAAAGGCTTTAAAAATATCTTTAAAAAACTATGTCAATTATTTAGTGGTTAAAAAAATCCATACTTGGAAATCCTCAGGGTTTGCTGTTGGGCCATAACTTGTTTCTATCTGATCTCAGATATCCATAAAAGCAACATGATTTAACTTGTTGCAGTTTTGTTTTTAATATGTCACAAGGTTTAAACATGTTTTCTTTCAATATTTACTCGTTTCTCAGGACCTCAGCTTAAACAGCAGACGGGGGGGAGGGGGGCATGATGTAACAGCTGAAGAGGACTCCTGCCCCTCCCTCCAAGACTGACCAGCATTTCTTGCTTTTTGGTGAAAAAATCATGTTTTATTATCAGTTTCATAGATGGCATTGTTAGTGTCCCTCCTAAACGTTCAAAGGTGTTACTTTGATCACGTGGTTCTTTGATGCTTTATAATCAAAAAATTTCTATTTTTTGATCAAAACTATAAAACGGTTTGTGTTTCAGAGTTCTGTTGCTTTTAATGTTTGATAGGAAAATAAAGTTTTGTAAACATTATATCAGAAGGGATCATCTGTCAGAAATCTCGTTTGCATCATCAAGTCGTCTTTATAGGACAGGTGTGCTTGGCGCGCATCCTCCGCGGGGCGGGTTCTGCACTCTCCGTCTGGGTATCAAAGATTGCTGTTGCGTTTGTCTGACACGCCAGCTCAGCTGTCAGTGGGTCACTCAGTAATCTGATTACTTTTGTGCACAACTGCCCAGCGCGTCCCAGGCGCGCGCTCCTCACGCCGGCGCGGCGCCTGCTGGAGCGGCAGCCGCTTGCTCGCTCGTGTTGCTGTAGTTTCACACTGCGGAGCGCCGAGCACCTTGACGTCCGTCCACGCCACCTCCCCCTCCCGGTCTCCCTCTCCTCCTCCCTCCCCGCACGCCGTCAGCCTCCATCGCAGCCAGACTCATGGAGCCCGTCCTCGGATGCTCAGCCGCGCTGCTCCCGCGCTCAGACCCTCCGCAGCGTCGGGGGTAACCAGGCGCGTGTGGAGCAGCGAGCCGCAGCTGCAGGTGGCGCACGGATTGGCGCGGAGGGGAGGCGCGCGCGTCTCCGGAGTCGTCGTTTCGACTTTTTTGTGTTTTTTTTATCCTTGGATGGTGTCTTTCATGGGGGTGCTGCTGGCCGACGGCCGGGGCCGCGGTCAGTCCGTTTGACCCAAACAGAGGCCGGCCACAGCAGGAAGGGGAGGCTTTGGCGGCGGGGTGGGGTCGGGGTGGCCCTGCCCTCCCCTGCCCTGGCCGGAGCAGCTCTCCTCCAGCAGCATGAACCTCCACTCGGGCAGGGCGTCCGTGGCGATGCTGCGGATGATGGGCTGTGCTAACGGGCGCTCTGCGCGCCATCTCCTCCACAGTGACTGCGTGGTGGACGAGAAGACGGTGGTGCTCCAGAAGAAGGAGAACGAGGGCTTCGGCTTCGTCCTGCGGGGGGCCAAAGGTAGGATTAACCACTGACATGTGTCTGAGTATGATGATGATGATGAGGATTAGGATGAGGATGAGGCTGAGGATGATGATGATGATGATGATGAGGCTGAGGATGATGATGATGATGATGATGATGATGATGAGGCTGAGGATGATGATGAGGCTGAGGATGAGGATGAGGATGAGGCTCAGGATGATGAGGCTGAGGATGATGTTGAGGATGAGGATGATGATGATGATGAGGCTCAGGATGATGAGGCTGAGGATGATGATGATGAGGATTAGGATGATGATGATGATGATGATGATGATGTTGATGATGATGATGATGATGAGGATGAGGCTCAGGATGATGAGGCTGAGGATGATGTTGAGGATGATGATGAGGATGATGTTAAGGATGATGATGATGATGATGTTGAGGATGATGATGAGGATGATGATGACGATGATGATGATGATGAGGATAATGTGGAGGATGATGATGATGATGGGATGATGCTTCTCCTCCATCCAGCAGCTGAGCGAACCAGCAGGCTGCTGGACTTTCTTTTAGAACCAGTCATGTGCTGATTAAGATGTTCTTGTGAGGCAGGATGCAATATTACCCCCCCACCCACACGCTTTGGAAGCCACCTGTTTAGGGAATGAAGGTCAGAAGAGGCTTGCCTCCAAAAATAGCTGCTGGGTGGTTTCTCTGACGATTGTGCTCATGTCATAATCCATGTTGCATTCCACAACTGCTTCAGGGCTCCATGTTAGGCTGCTGTGGAGCTTTTGGAGAGATCTTCCCGATGTGATGGAACGAGGGATGGAACAACAAGAAGAATCTTCCTGTCTGTGACACGCACACACAGCTACCACCCCCCCACCCCCGAGGGAAGTGACCCAGCTGAGCTTATCCTGCACTGGAGGGAACACACAAACAT
>NC_050514.1:8150245-8175553 GCF_002922805.2 Oryzias melastigma
GTGGGGGGCAGGGGTGTGATAGTACAGTTAATACTGTTTATGTTCTGATCCCAATATTTATTTATCAAACCGTTTAACTTTCTTTCTGTCAATGAGATGCAATAATTCAGACCCGCATCCATTTTCATCCCAATAATCTGTGGATGCTGGAACTTTACTGGCAGCTTTTATTCCAATATTGAAATTGTAGCCTGCTTGAGACTATTTTCTTATATCTCTGGGGATATTTTCTTGCCCTATCGTTTGCCCGACTGCTCTGCTGTTAGTTTGGGATGTCCTGCTAACTGCTACAGCTGCTGCAGCATCTCTTTTTTATTTAAGTTGGTGATTAAGGAGCAGTTCAGTTTAAAGGCTTTTTAAATGAATTTTTACCATATGGAATGGCAGCATATCTTTGGGTTTAAGTGTTGGACAATGTGTGACAGATTGAAATCTATTTTAAATTAGGTACAGCAGCTTCAGAGCTCTGACTGATAAATTACTTTTAGTCAGGCAGGTGCAGTTTGTATTCATGGTCATTTTAAGATTCAGAAGCACAAAAACAAAACGCTGTGGACTGTAGAACTCAGACAGCTGTTTGAAAACCTCAAACAGAACGGTTTCGGCTTAAATAAAGCTAAAGATCTGAACATGATGAACTTCTGAAGGATCTGTGACTCTTAAGGGGGCTATGGTGTAAATTCCTTTGCCTCTTCTTTTAACCCTTAATGAACTTTGTTCCATTTCCATAACAATGACTCTGTCAGTCAGCTTGCCAAACTCGCTGTAAGAAACTCAGCTTTAATGCTGAAATAAGAAATTCCACCTTAACAAAGACAGTCGGATCCCCGAGCAATAATCTCAGTGAGTAAACATACAGAGAAAACATCTCACACACATTAGTTCTGCTTTACACATCCAAGTCTCAAGACAGTAAACCAAACATGGTCTGAAAGGATTATTCTGCTGCTGTGGGACAAAAACATACGGACATACTGGCGAAAGAGCGGCAAAGAGAAGTAAATGCTCAGCTAACACACGGCTGGAGCAAATTTAGCTAACAGCTATGAAGTCTGAAAACAGTCCCACTCCAGCTATATGTTGATCTATTGTAAAAGCATTCCCAGTGTTTAATTATGATTTTAGTCTAAAAACCTGTCATCTTTTAAGACGTAGTTTCTGCAGAGTGGCAGGAGTTAATTAGAAATTCACCTCTGAGTTGTGTGTGTGGAGCAACCCTACAATGATATCCCATCATCCCTTTGTTTACACTCTCTCCCTAAAGGTTACAGCCCTCACAAACAAACATAACATTAGCTGTGCAACAAAAACAGTGAATATCCTTTCTATCCAGCTGTACAGTTTAGATCCAGATTCCAGCTCAGAACAGGAAAATAAAGACGTTCATGGATCTGTTTGTCTGACACTGAATGCATCAGAATGGAGCAGAGCAAGGACACTTTGGCCCGCTCAGTTATTCCATCACAAACCTGAGCTTTTTCAAACCTCTGGTTGTCATCTGCTCCTGATCATCACCATTTGAATATAGAAAAACTCAGAAATACTGTTTTATTCTCAAATTAGTATGTCCTTCATCATCAAAAAATGCCAAAAGAAAATGCTAAAAGCTCCCCAGAACATGATTTTTATTGTCTTTAAACCCCACATCAAACTCCAAAACTTACAGTCAGATAGACAGACCAGATTTCTTCAGGATCTTCATGTAGGCCCGTCTCATTGCTGTACCCTGCAGCTGGGCCTGATGAAGACGACAAAATTCCTGACTGTCTTTCCTTTCATTTTTCTGATAAAAATGTATCTTTTATTTTCAAAAAGAAAGCAGCAGCTGATAGTCCGAAGATGATCCCCTCTGAGAGTTTTGTGTTGTCAAACTGCAGATAACCTGCTCTCTGTTGACTTTAGCAGCGATAAGCAGGGCAAATGTTCAGAGTTCCGTAAGAAAACAAAAATAGTGGCTTTGGAAAATTAGTTTTAAATGTTTTTTTTTTACCTGTTGTGTATGTTTTTATCATTATTTTAAAGTAACATTAAAAATGAATGCACAACTCTTTTAGCTAGTGTTTAATAAAGAAAGTTGAGTTCAAGTCCTTGCAGATTACAAACCAGTGGTGCAGTTTATTCTTCATAAAATAAGATGTTGAGTAAAGCGGGTGTGCAGGATCATAATCAAATATTTGCAGCTGTGTTTCTGAAGCGGTCCAGAAGAAGCCGCTGTAACTCTGTAGTTTACACTCACTGGATCAAACAGCAGTCAAGAGTTTCCTCCCAGCTGTTGAACACTTCCACCACGTGTGTGAGGGACACAACCACCACACATCCCTCTGTTTGTCTCAGACCTTTGACCAGCATCAGGAGCAAACATCTCCATCAGCACTAGGGCTGCCACAAACGATTATTTCAATAGTCGACTAATCTCAGATTATTTTTTCGATTAGTCGACTAATCGGTTCGTGCGGCGACTGGATGTAAAACACACATCTTAACCATAAATAGCTTTAAACTTGAAGTGTTTAAGCTATATGCTAATTAAAAATAAAGACAATAGTTTATTGAGTCTTTAATGAATCATGCAGGTTTTCTCCTTAATTTGTTTCTAGCGTTAAAACAAGACTTAAATCAAATGAGGCAATCTGAATCAACTACAGAAAACTTAATAAAAGCCTGGAGGTATTTTTTAAAGCTTTTAAACATATATTTAATAAAACATTTATAAAGTATTTCAAAAGCTATTAGCAGATATAAACACTCTCAAAATATTTGCTCACTGAGGCCCATTTATTAAAGCAAAACACTAATAACATCTTTGAACTGAAGATATTCCTAAACATAAAAAACCTCAGGATGCTCAGATAAACAAAGAGCTTTAAGACATTCCATCTTTAAAAAAGTGTAAATGTATATTTTCAAAAAGGGAGAAAAGCAGAGGATGTTAGAATGTACATCAGTTCTTTCATTCTTTCACTAACTACATCCACTGCACATGCACAGAACGAAATTACATCATATTTTTCAGTTTGGTGGACCGCTCTTAAATCTGTGCTACTTCTTTAATGTTGTGGTTACTTTGCTGCTTGTTGTCATTTTTGTGACTTTAAGTTACATTTAATTGTAGCTTAATGCAGATAATGTAATGCTACACTTGTAAACTTATCTCTGGACTTTTAGGTGAGTTACTTCCATTCTGGGACTCGCACATTGCTCCACAACTCTGCAGCAGATCCGTACCGACACGCAGCTTCTCTGTCTGCGTGATGAATGTCTCATAATCCGCTCTTTGAACTGAATGACGTGATCCCGGCGCGGAATATGAATGAAGCCTTGGACGAGCAGTTCATTTCCAGTCTAAACATTCATTATGCAGACAGAGAGGTACTGTAGACACGGATCTGCTGCAGTTCTGATGGATTATCTCCAAACAGCGCAGTAATGACAGCCGAACAGGATCCATTTAAACCTGGAAAACCGCCGCGGCAGAGCTAGCTGTGTTAGCGCTGATGTTAGCATAGCTAGACGAAGCTCTCTGTTCAGCGTGATCAAACTTAGTCACAACATGCTTCATCTTCATGCACCGCCAAAGTGATCTCATGGAACACAAGTTCTGCCTTAAAGAAATTACATTGGACAATTTTCCTCTTTTATTTTTCTTATGTTTCCCACATTTTCAAGTTCCATTAGCGTGTTGTTGTATTGTTGTTGATACTCCAGCCTACCCATTAACATCACTGCTAACCAGATTAGCACCACTGCTAATGTGTGAAGAGAACGGCAGACCTGGCATTAGAAAGCGCGCACTGTAGTTTTGAGATCAAAACAAGGAAAAAACAAGCAAAAAACGACGCGTCGACGACCTAAATAGTTGTCGACTATTTTAATAGTCGACGTAGTCGCGACTAATTGAATAATCGTGGCAGCCCTAATCAGCACATCAACAAAGTTCTTCCATTCTGGGAAGTTCTTTGGTTTTGAGAGTTTGAGTGCAACTCTGAGAGACTGAAAAGAAACGAATGCCCGAAGTCTACAAGGAAAGCAGCAGCTGTTTGATTCGTCAAATAATATCTGACTTGATTTTCTCTGAAAACAAGCTACCTGAGCTAAGATGTGGGTGGAGCTATTGTGAATCGTGTAAACGAGAAAATCTTAATGTGCAGAGCAAAGGAAACAGGTGAAAGTGGGACTTTTTGTTCTCCAGCAGTGAAATCCAGCAGCTGCTGCCTCCAGTATGCACCAGCAGAATCACAGCGCAGTTTGACCGCTGCAGCTCTTAGTGTAAAGCTGCAGTAGAAAATGTTTTGTTTGCTTATATAAACACATAAAAGCAATCCATTTGGATTCAGAAGTCTACACTTCAGGGCTGCACAGTGGTTCGAAAAGGCCCTGGTTCAAATCCCAGCTGGTCCGTTCTGTGTGGATTTTCTCCAGCTTCCCCCACAGTCCACAAACATGCTTCGTAGATGGACAGGTGATACTAACTGTGCCTTCGGTGTGACTGTGTGGTTGTTTGTTTGTGTGATGGACTGGTGACCCGTCCAGGCTGAACCCCACCAGATCCCTCCAGTGACTGGGACAGGCTCCATCAACACTGTCTGCCTGTATCTGTGTGGAAAACAGATGGATGGAGTTTACAGTTCAATTCAGCTCACAAACCAATTAATAATCCAGTTATTTCATCTAAATTAATGTTTTTATTTAAGCTGAACAAGGAAAGAAGTTTGATTAAAAGTAAAGAGCAATGTTTGTGTTTTCTACAAACAATGCTTTTAAGAAATAGAAAATATAGGATTTATTGTCATATATTGTAGTAAATATTGACTGGAATAGCTATTTTTAACACAGCCAGTTGCAATGGTATAAAGGTTGTGATGGATGGACGGATATATTGCTGGCTGGCTGGATGGATGGATGGATGATGGATGAATGAATGGATGGATGGATGGACGGACGGACGGATGGATTGCTGGCTGGCTGGATGGATGGATGGATTGCTGGCTGGACAGATGGATGGATAATGGCTGGATGGACGAATGGATGAATGGATGGATGGATGGATGGACGGACGGATGGATAATGGATGGATGGATTGCTGGCTGGCTGGATGGACGAATGGATGAATGGATGGATGGATGGATGGACGGACGGATGGATGGATGGATGGATGGATGGATGGATGGATGGATGGATGGATGGATGGATGGACGGACGGACGGATGGATTGCTGGCTGGCTGGACGGATGGATGGATGATGGATGGATGGACAAACGGATGGATGGATTGCTGGCTGGCTGGACAGATGGATGGATGGAAAGAATTCCGAAAGCAGGCTGCACTGGCAAAAAAAAGATACAAAGATACAGTGGAAAAGAAATTAACATCTGGGAATCTCCGGGAGGCATGGCAGGGTCTGAACTTAATGATGGGCCGAAAGACCAAAATCCCAAATGTGGACTGTTCAGATCCCGCCACCCTTGCTGAGGAGCTTAACACTCACTTTACTCGCTTCAACAATACTAGTACAAAACCCACCTGGAACCCAGACACCTACAGCTCATCTGCCGGTCCCATCATCGTCAACGAGAACCTGGTGACCTCTATCCTGCGTAGAGTGAACCCACACAGGCAGGATACTTAAAGAATGTTCAAATCAGCTCGCTGGAGTATTTACCAGACTGTTCCAACAACACCTGAATCAGGGTACAGTTCCTAGACGGTGGAAGGAGACAACCATCATCCCTCTCCCCAAACAAACCAGGACCAAGGACCTGCAGGATTACAGACCAATTGCCCTGACCTCAATCTTTTGCAAATGTATGGAAAGGGTTATTGTTGATGAATTGAGGTTTGAACTGACTGAAAAATTCGACCCTCTCCAGTTTGCGTACAGAGCTGCACGCAGTACGGAGGATGTCAGCCTCACACTCCTGGACAGAGTCACCAAACAACAGGACTCCAAGCTCCCAAACACAAGGATTTTATTCATGGACTTCTCATCTGCTTTTAACACTGTAAACAATAATACACTACCGGAACATCTTTCTTTACTACAGGTTCATAAAAGACTGATTTTATGGATCAGAGAGTTTTTATCTGACAGGCCACAGAATGTGGTGATGAACAATGTTAGGTCCAGCCAAATGATTTTGAAAACGGGACTTCCCCAGGGCTGTGTATTGTCCCCAATTCTTTTTTCTGTGTACACAAACAGCATCTCCTGCGACACAGAAGGCCTGACCCTCCTGAAGTATGCAGATGATATGGATGGATGGATTGCTGGCTGGCTGGACAGATGGATGGATGGATTGCTGGCTGGCTGGACAGATGGATGGATGGATGATGGATGGACGGACGGATATATTGCTGGCTGGCTGGATGGATAATGGATGGATGAAAGGACGGATGGATTGCTGGCAGGCTGGACAGATGTATGGATGATGGATGGATGGACTGACGGATGGATGGATTGCTGTCTGGCTGGATGGATGAATGGATGGATGGACGGATGAATGAATGGATGGATGGATAGACGGATGGACGGATGGATTGCTGTCTGGCTGGATGGATGAATGGATGGATGGACGGATGAATGAATGGATGGATGGATAGACGGATGGACGGATATATTGCTGGGTGGCTGGATGGATAATGGATGGATGAAAGGACGGATGGATTGCTGGCAGGCTGGACAGATGTATGGATGATGGATTGATGGACTGACGGATGGATGGATTGCTGTCTGGCTGGATGGATGAATGGATGGATGGACGGATGAATGAATGGATGGATGGATAGACGGATGGACGGATGGATTGCTGGCTGGCTGGATGGATGAATGGATGGATGGACGGATGAATGAATGGATGGATGGATAGACGGATGGACGGATAGATTGCTGGCTGGCTGGATGGATAATGGATGGATGAAAGGACGGATGGATTGCTGGCAGGCTGGACAGATGTATGGATGATGGATGGATGGACTGACGGATGGATGGATTGCTGTCTGGCTGGATGGATGAATGGATGGATGGACGGATGAATGAATGGATGGATGGATAGACGGATGGACGGATGGATTGCTGGCTGGCTGGACGGATGGATGGATGGATGGATGGATGGATGGATGGATGGATGGATGGACGGACGGACGGATGGATTGCTGGTTGGCTGGACAGATGGATGGATGAATGATGGATGGATGGATGGATGGATGAATGATGGATGGATGGATGGATGGATGGATGGAGGGACGGATGGATGGATGAATGGATGGATGGATGAATGGATGGACGGATGGATTGCTGGCTGGCTGGACAGACGGATGGATGAATGGATTGCTGGCTGGCTGGACGGATGGACAGATGGATTGCTGGCTGGCTGGACGGATGGATGGATGGATTGCTGGCTGGCTGGATGGATGGATGGATGAATGGATGGACAGACAAATGTATGGATTGCTGGCTGGCTGGACAGATGGATGGATGGAAGGATGGATGAGTCTCTCCTTCCTGTCACTTACCTCTCACGAGTGAATATTGGAATAAAAGGAAGTCTTTTTGACTGTAAACTGAATTTATTTTTGAATTGTTTTAGTATTTTTGTTGAAATGATCAAAGAATTCATGAACTGACCTCAGACCCCCCCTCTCTCCTAACCCTCTGCTGCACAGCGGATACACCCATCGAGGAGTTTACCCCCACGCCGGCCTTCCCGGCGTTGCAGTACCTGGAGTCGGTTGATGAGGGGGGAGTGGCCTGGCAGGCGGGGCTCCGGACGGGGGACTTCCTCATTGAGGTGGGAGCTGTTTCCTCTTCCTCCTGAAGCGATCACGATGACGGTGTGCTGCTGATGTAAATTTGAAGCTTTGCATCCCTGCAGCTGTTTTGAAAAGTGTATCTGAATGAGGTTTTGGAGCGTGCTCGTGCATGGGTGCAGCAGCTGAGGGCTGCGGATGGTGTGCTGTGTGGGTCGGGACAGAACCTGGAAGCAGGCTGGGAATCTTCCAGTCTTTATGCTCCGTTTGGCGGAGATGGGGAGGAGCTTACCTTTGCTGCTTGGCCAATAATTCTCCCGTCACTTCTTAAGTAGTGACACTTTTTCTCAAGCCTGAATATTTGTCAACATTTGTTTTTGATCGGATTCAGAGCTCCCGGCGGTGAGTCTGGTGTCATGTGAGTTCTTTTCCTAAAGAGAGCTGGGATGAGATCTAGACCGGTGGAGACCTGCAGCAGAACGAAGATGAGATGTTTGGATGAGGGAATTATTCATAGATATTCCTGATGAAGGAAGCTGGACTGTCTGCAGTCTGAGGAGAAGTCCTGAGTTTAAATGAACCGAAAACAGAGCCGGAGCTTCTGATGGAAACTAAACAAGGTTTGAAACTAAACAAACAGAAAACCATTTTTAGAAGTTTTTGTTTTCTATGACTGTTGCTCTAAATCTCCCCACCTCCCTTACTACTCTCTTGGTCTTTGCCCTTTGTCTCTGTGGGGGGAAATTATCTCCTCAGACTATTAATCCAATTATGTTCTGTGAGGTTTCATGACATCCACAGGAGGGGATGCTAATTTGTCTCTTCGCAAACATATCTGAGCTGTGACTCCAACGTCTGAGGAGCTCACAGTGAGAATCTTCCAGATTTCCAATAATCCTCTCTGGAATATAATTCTACAGATTATTGTGTCCTAAAGAGAGGAATATCCACACAGGAAGTGGAAATGGGAAGAAGATGTCAGCTGTTTATGTCGTCAGAGCTTTGGGTTTAGAGTCAGACTTTCATTGTGTTTAATCTGGATGATGGTTTTTGTGGATTAATTCAAATTAGGGTGTCATCCCTTGCTGAATGAATTTAGTAATTTCTTGGGTTTGAAGTAAGTATTCAGAAGCTGTTTAACCCTTTTGAAGCCTATGGATGCAAATATGCATCAAACCACCTCAGCTCCAAATTAATTTAGCATTCACTAATACATAATACAAATACATAAGTGATTTTATTCCATGGCTGGAAATAAACTTGGGTTAAGCATAGACTTGTGAAAATCTTCTTCTTCTTTTTTTTTTTTTTTTAACTTGTCCTGTCCAACAGCTGAGCCAACAGATGTGGGCTGAGAGCTTCTTATGTTGGGCAGATTTTACTGTCACAACAGGAGTTAATTGAGTATAAACTCCTGTTGAATTTCATGCTAAACTTTATTTATATTGATTATGTTTATGTCCCCCCCCCCCTGTTTTGTTGGACCGAACGGTAAAAGAAGAAATGGGGTGGGGGGGGGGGGTACAGAAGACAGGTACCAGAGGGGTGTTTAAAGAGAAAAGAATATGGTAATAGAAGGTAATTATGTCATAAAACAACCAGTGTGAAATTTTTTTGAAAAGCATTCAAATTTGATCACATAATGTTTAAAATGAAGTTTTACGGTATGTAGATGAAGATGTTATGGTATTATTATGGGATTAAAGACAGATTAAATGAATACGTTGATATTAGGAGTTTTTTACATTTAGTGTGAACAGACTGCTGCTGTCTGTGGTCAGTTTTTGAATTTTGTTTTATTTGCTACTTTACCCCATCAAGGAAAAATATATTTGTGTTCCAGATTTCAGGACGTTACTGTTGTTTTATTGCAGAAAACGTGATGAAAACATTTTCAAGATTTAGAGAGACATAGTTGTCAGAGAGTAATAATCCACGACACGTTTAATATCATCCAGAGGATTTTAGGGAAGCAGCTGTGGAGCATTCTGCAGGAGGAATACTGACATTTGTACTTTGATTTGTGAACAATCTAAGAGAAGAAAACAAATACAGTTAGGAAGGACATTTATGAAACAAATATTGTTCAAGTTTCCATTACAATTGGCTAAGTTACATTTTATACTTTACGTAAAAGTGTTCGCTTCTGCTTAGCTGGCCTAAACTTGTAAACGGGAAGTAGCTTTGCACACAGTCGGCTAGGGCTGCCACAAACGATTATTTCAATAGTCGACTAATCTCAGATTATTTTTTCGATTAGTCGACTAATTGGTTCGTGCGGCGACTGGATGTAAAACACACATCTTGACCATAATTGGCTTTAAACTTGAAGTGTTTAAGCTATATGCTAACTAAAAATAAAGACAATAGTTTATTGAGTCTTTAATGAATCATGCAGGTTTTCTCCTTAATTTGTTTCTGGCATTTAGAAGAGTCTTAAATCAAATGAGGCAATCTGAATCAACTACAGAAATGTAATAAAAGCCCTCAAGTATTTTTTAAAGCTTTAATACATATATTTAATAAAACATTTATAAAGTATTTCAAAAGCTATTAGCAGATATAAACACTCTCAAAATATTTGCTCACTGAGGCCCATTTATTAAAGCAAAACACTAATAACATCTTTGAACTGAAGATATTCCTAAACATAAAAAACCTCAGGATGCTCAGATAAACAAAGAGCTTTAAGACATTACATCTTTAAAAAAGTGGGGAAATGTATATTTTCAAAAAGGAAGAAAAGCAGGGGATGTTAGAATGTACATCAGTTCTTTCATTCTTTCACTAACTACATCCACTGCACATGCACAGAACGAAATTACATCATATTTTTCAGTTTGGTGGACCGCTCTTAAATCTGTGTTACTTCTTTAATGTTGTGGTTACTTTGCTGCTTGTTGTCATTTTTGTGACTTTAAGTTACATTTAATTGTAGCTTAATGCAGATAATGTAATGCTACACTTGTAAACTTAGCTCTGGACTTTTAGGTGAGCTACTTCACTTCTGGGATTCGTAGTTTTAAATCGTTGCATAACTGCAGCAGATCCGTACCGACACACAGCCTCTCTGTCTGCGCGGTGAATGTTTTATAATCCGCTCTTCGAACCGGACGACGTGATCCCGGCGCGGAATATGAATGAAGCCTTGGACGAGCGGTTCATTTCCAGTGTAAACTCATAACCCGCGCCGTCCTCGTGGCGTTTGGTTCAAAGAGCGCGGATAATGAAACGTTCATTATGCAGACAGAGAGGTACTGTAGACACGGATCTGCTGCAGATCTGATGGGTTATCTCCAGCCTACCCATTAGCACCACTGCGCATGTGTGAAGAGAACGGCAGACCCGGAATTAGAAAGCGCGCACCGTAGTTTTGAGATCAAAACAAGGAAAAAAAGAAAAAAAAAAACGACGCTTCGACGACCAAAATAGTTGTCGACTATTTTAATAGTCGACGTAGTCGCGACTAATTGAATAATCGTGGCAGCAGTCGGCTATGTCACTATTTTGTCTGATGTCACATGATAAGGAGATAAAACCACGTACTGAAGCAACCCCAAATGATGTCCTCCTGCCCAAAACAAATTTTACCTGTGTAAATGAGTCCAAAAGGGCTGGAAAACAGCTCAATCTGGCAACATTCCTCACTGACTTACTGAGTATTTTTAGGTATTATTTCAAAAAGTTAGCCCAGAGGTTAATAATCCCTCCATTTTTTAATCCAAACAAGCAGAAACAAAGAAGTAGTGGAAACAGATGTGGGATGTCCCGGCTCACTGTTAGCTGGTGAACAGGGGAGAGAGAATCACGAGAGGGATTTCTGCGTGTTATTACAATGAGGAGAAATGCTGCGACTTCCCCTGGTGCTGGATGAAGTCATAATTAATCAATCCCAGAACTTTCCCCAAAATAAATCAGTCCATTAGCAATATCATAGAACATATTGGACATTTTAATGAACTTAACAAAAATACAAAACCTTTCTACTGATTTTTTTCCCCCCAACAAGTCACCTTCATAAATATATCGAATTAAAAGTTAGATAATTTGATTCAGACATGCTATCATTGTTGGGACATACCATCTTTGGGGAGTACCAGGTTGGGGCTGGCACCGTGGCTGAAGATCGTGGTCAGAGTGGGGGGCAGGTTTAGGTTTTCAGCTTTTTTTTGGTGCTGTGAAGAACATGAAAGACAGTCGTCATGAATACCACTGGCTCTCCATGCGATCAGGTCGCAGCACTGTCAGTTTAAAAAGTCAAGCCGTCCCTTAAGCCTGATTGAAAAAGCAGATATTTGTCTCCTTCTTTCCTTCTGGAGCCGCAGCAGAAGGAGGCTTTGTCAGAGCAGCTTCCATCTCTTATCTTCCAATAAAGATTTCTGTCCTAAAATAACTGGAAGTAATCTTTGCTGTGATTTCTCTCTCGTTATTGCGTGTGCTTCCCAAGTATTACATTAACAGTGGTGTGCTGCAGGCTGTTGGGGGGGTCTAATACAGATCACATCACAGCTGCTACATTGGTCTGAGGAAAATCACGTTGTCTATTTTGGGCCCTGTTTTTTTTTCCTTCTTTCTATATGACTTTGTAACGGCTGTGCGTTTGTGTGCACTGGGGATTGCTTTATTGTGTGTTTCTGCTAAATGGAGCATCAAATGAGAGAGCAGCCTGTGTCTGCAGATCTTCTGTGCTATTTCAGCAAACCCAGGACCTCCTCAGTCTCCTCAGGGCCGTGTCCAAAGCTGCTCTTGCATGGTGGGATGGATCTTTTTACAAACGCATCAAACTGTTGGTGGAGGTTGAAGAGATCGCAGCTCCACAGCCTGCAGCCTGTTCTGCATCTGCAGCTGCTTCTTTTAATGATGTGAGCGGCCCCACCCTCCGTGATGCCCAGCAGTCCAAGTTTGTCTTTCAGTCAGAGATGCATCAATGTGGAGATTTGAAGATTTTCTCATTTAAAGCTAATAAAACTTGTTTGTTTTTTAAAGAGCTGTTTTTTTTTCCATGTGTGAGATCTCAAGCACCTCCATGAGCGGCATGTGGATGTTTGCAGCAGGTGTGCTGATGTGTTCAAGGTCACTGCAGCCGTACAGACACACCAAACATTTTTTTAGCAGCTGTGACGGATACTTCCCCTTCTTTGTAGACACTCTGCTGACATCAGCATGCATCCCCACCATCACTGAGGCAGTTGTGGCGGCTGTGCCAGCAAAACCCGCAAGAACTGATGGGTGTTTGTCGGGATACGAGGCGTGGGCATTCATCAGACTCTCTGAAGGAGATGAATGCCTGAAACTCAGCGGAAGCTCTTCATGGCATCCTGCAGAATGAGATGATGCAGACTCTGTGGCCAAACAGCCGATCTCGTTGCCACCCAGTCTGGGTTTGAAGTGGAGCCAGCTGCTCTCGTCGCGTTGCATCACCGTACCTGTCACCCTGCAGTAATGGATCCCTCTGCTGCCAATCTGTTTTGAACTTTGCTGAGATCACATGACGCACAGGGGGATGTTTGTTGCTCGTAAGTGCCGTTATCTGTACTAATAGATGCAACAATGTCAGGGGAGGATTCAGGATGCAGAAGTCATTTCCTAGATGTAACCCCACAGTCCTGCATGGGGTCACAGGGACGGCTTATCCCAGTCTGAGTCTGAAGATGCTCTAAACTCACTAAAAAGACCTTTGACTGCAGAGAATGCTGGTGAATGAAAGTCTCAGTTGAAATGTTTTTTTCCCGATGACAAACATTCAGCAGCTTGTGCTGCTCTAAATAAACGCAAAGATCACAGAAACTGAGAGCGTGGTCGCTGCTGCAGCTGTTCCTCCGGCTCCGTAGTAGTCATGATACTGCGGTGATGTGGTTGCCATGGCAGCCTCTCAGCTCAAATACATAATCTCTTTCCATTGTGAGCAGATGACCAGCAGAATTCAGCTGCTGAGCAGATCTGCAGTGAAGATATCCTGGCATGTTTTCTGACAGCTGAACTGGAGTGGTCAGGTTTCATCGCCTTGCAGGTCAGGAAACAGGGGCGGGGGCGGCAGGACCCACTGAACAATGGTCAGCTGATGGACAGTGAGACAAAACATTCGTAGAAAGTGAAAGATGGGAAGTTAAAGACTCATTTTATTGGGTTAGGAAAACTCATCCTGATCCTAGAAGATAATATAAAGACATAAATGTTTGATTTGTTTCCTTTTGGTTAGATTTAGTGCTAGAATTTGCACTTTTCTTACTACAAGTTCCCTGTGTTTCCAAACCAAGCTAGTAAATGAATGTGGAATGTACAAGGGATGAAATGATAAACCTGTGAGTCTAACGGATTCAGGAACTCCATTTTTATGAAGATGCTTCAGGTTCTGCAAATGCGTGTGTTTAACATGTGTTTGCATGCCTGGAAGAACCCCCCCCCCCCCCATCCTCCGTTGCCATGCATTGTACGCAGGCAAAATGCATCCATTCATGATTTAAAGCCCATTTGAGCATCAATCTTTGATATCCAAGTGCAGCTCTGCATGCCGACGCTCACGTGCATTTAGGTGGGTTTGTGCTGCACACTTTATACTGTTCTGTTTAGCTGTCTAGTCTGCAGGTCCTGGTGTAAATGTGTTTTTAAAGACCCAATCTTGAGGAAAAAAAAGTCTGTAAAAAGTCTTGAAAGTGAAGCCAAAAAGTTGCAGCAAAACGTCGATATCTCTTCAAACAAACATTTACCTTTTTGTCTCTGGTAAAGAAGTGACAGTTCTTATTTATTTTCAATGATAAAATCTCTGCAGAGACTTAAGATCAAGTCTGATCAAAGCATCTTTTGCGCCGTGCTCCAGAATATGTGTTTTTCAGCGCTGCTACTGGCAGGAGAGCACTTACTCTCTTATATAACAAACAACTTTGACTGAGAGAGACATGTGTGACCGCCGTAGCATGCAGATGCATCTGCCTCCCTTTGCCCTCAGGTGTGTGCTTCTCTCTCAGGACTGTAACCCAGCACATGTCTGTTAGCTGTGCACTGAGCAGGAACAGGCAGTCCTCACCATCTCTACCCCAAACGCTTTCACGAGGAAAGGTCAGCATTTCTCTGCTCTCTGACTGGACAGAGAAAAACCCGGAGCTCCTGCTGTGGTGGTGGTGGTGGAGGCGAGGGGGGTCCCAGTGATAACTGGAAGGCCAGGATTGGATGTTTTCAGGAATTGGAAAGTCAAGCAGTTGGGATGTGGGAAAATACATTAATACCACATCCTTCCAGGAAGGATGAAAATATGTTTCCAAGTTTGTTTGTATTACTATTTTAACAAAGCGTTAGGAGGCTGTGCTCTTCAGTGAGGGTACAAAGGGTCAAATTCATTCCTGATAAAGATGAGTCAGACATTAAATGTCTGAAAAAGAAACGATCCCTGGTGCAGTCTGAAGAGAGAAAGCGTCCAGACACAAACCAAACACTTTCATGTTACTGCATGATGTTGCCATTGATCAGTGATGAGGCTTTTCCTGACATTACATGGAACTAGAAGGAAGCTGACCATCTGACCCCTGGTCTTTAGGTTTGAAGCCAGCTTGCAGCCTGACGTTCCAATGATTCTGCTGTAGAGGAATAATTGAGTTTATCCTGCCGTAACACAGTTTATTAAAATGTCCACGACCGTCCACATTCAGTCTCTGTTTTCCTGCTGGGATTACAGGCGTTACCCTTGACCCACTAATGCCTGACCATACAGCCGGTTCTCCACTTGTCTGACCAGAGGGTCAGATGCTCGCATGCTGCTCTTTGGCGCTTTCAAAGGGAAATATTGAGATTTCTCTTTGCATGTCCAGAGGCAGGAACCTCAACAACTAACCTGTCTTTTCTTCAGAAGTGGGATTTAACATGATATCTTTGTGTTGTGGAACTAAAGCAGATCACTGTCTGCTTTTACATCTGACATTGCCTCACAGCAGTTTGCATGTGTGCATCATGCATGATGATGGCTGGGGCCGCTGCATCCGCTGGTGATGTGTGAGTGCTAACAATGATCTGCCTCTGTTTACATCTCTGTGATCTGTGCTTGGGATGACACATGGATTTTTGTAGAAATCTGATCTACAAAGGTTTTCAAACACAAGCTGGGGGATATTCAATACTCAAACATTTATTTTCATGTAGGAAAGACACAATACAAAATCAAAAATGTAAAAAGAAAAAGAAAACTCAAATTTCACTTTCCAAAGAACCGTGGTAATTCAGATCAAAATAAACACTTTAATCCACAGCAGGGTAGGGCTTTAATCAAAAGTGGTTCCTCAAAACCTAAAAAAGACTCACTCTCGTTAGGTATTAGTGGACTTCTGATTCAGGTGATCTTCTGCTGCAGCAAGCCTCACATGAAGCAGGTTATGGAGTGCTGATTGAGCCTTTTTTAAACTGCACTAATATGTTGTGTTGTTACCACTGACTGTATATGAAAACTGGACAGAGTGACCCCCCCCACGTGCATTCCAAAGAGGAAATAGCTGCAGGCTCCAAGAAACCAAAATCCCATAGTCTTCTAGAGAAATAAACAGCTGCTACTCAGTCATTCTATCGGTCAGAATAACCATTCCTGCTCGTTTACCTTTTTCTTTACATCTTCTTAATAATCGTTTTTTTTTTCATGAAAGGTTTTCTGTTGTTCAAGTTGTTCTGTAGTATTATGTGTGCCGTGACCAAGGATTATGGAGTCTCTCGTAGCTTTCCAACTGTAGCTTTATTCACTCATAACAATGGCTCATGCCCTCCGGCTGCATACAAGTCCGTCCTCCTAAAGCTTCCCCCTTTCTTGCTGTTCGGCACAACATCAGTTCCTACCCAAGTGCTCTCACTACATCTCCCTCCTTTTAGCTAAGAGTCTGTTTCTTTTTATTCATCACAGAACAGTTTAACTGTAAACTATTGAAGCTTGGATTCATTAATAGTAAACAATTTCTTCGATAAACATTACAGCAGTTATCAACAATGCTGCACAATCTTTCTTTGGTAAACATTATAAAACTTTTTAACAATACTTAACAATCTATTTTGCCTTCTTTTACATCTCCTTTTTTTTTTTTTTCAGTACAACAGAAATTAACATGTCTAAGGGTGACAATCTGTGTCCCCAAAACTGTGCAGGGATTATTGTGCCCTGTGAACCACAGTTTCCTAAGATGAACAGTTTTTATAAGTCCAGTCTCTGCGATGTGCGAACAACCCGCGCCGATCGTGTAACCGTTGGGCCCTCAGGAATCACTCTGATGTGAGATCTGTTTCTCCTGAAGCGTCCAGATGGCATGTCAATGACATAGGAACGTGGGGTGTTGGCTGAACTGCTAACCGTTCCCGGGCTGTTGGTGTTCTTCACCCAGACCTGTTGCCCCGGTCTGAGCTCTTGTTTTGTTTGAGCTTTGTGTCTTTTGTTGAACCAGGAGGCTTGTTTCTGTTTCTGGTCCTGGTCCTTGCTCCGGAAATGTAGAAGATTCGGCCACTTTGGTTGAAGTTTCTCTTCACTGACGGGCAATGGTGTCCTGATGTTACGACCCATCAGCAGCTGTGCAGGTGAGGAGCCATGCGCCAATGGTGTGGCTCTGTATGCCATGAGAGCCTTGTGCGGATCTTCCCCCTTCTTCAGAAGAGCCTTGATAGTCTTCACAGCCCTCTCTGCTTCCCCGTTGCTTTGAGGGTAGTGGGGACTCGTGGTCACGTGGCTGAAATCATAGTCTTTTGCAAATGCTGCAAATTCAGCTGCTGAAAACTGAGGTCCGTTATCTGTTACAAGGGTTTCAGGAACTCCGTGCCGCGCAAAAATGGCCTTTAGTTTGTTTACTACTGGGACTGCAGTAGTAGAGGTAAGGTTTGCAACTTCGATGTATCGGGAAAAATAATCCACAACTAACAGGTACATGGCACGATTCCACTGGAAGAGATCAGCTGCTACGCGCTGCCATGGCCTGCTAGGGAGTTGTGTTGTCATGAGAGGCTCCGGTGCAACATGAACCTCCCGTGCGCACACTGTGCAGTTTTCAACTTTGGATTTGATTTGCTTGGTCAAACCTGGCCACCAAATGGACTGTTGTGCTCTGGCAATGCATTTTGTCATACCTTGGTGACCTTCATGCACCATTTTCAGCATTTCCTCCTGCATGTTGACTGGAATGACAAGTCTTTCACTTTTCATTAATAATCCATCTGCAATGAGCAGGTCTTGATGGTACTGCCAGTACACTTGAAGCTCAGGTGGAAGTGCTTTCCTGCTGGTAGGCCATCCTGTTTGTACTAAGTTTTTCAGTTTTTGGCATGTAATGTCCATTTCCTGCGCCTTTCTGATTTGTGCTAGTTTGCTTTCAGATGCTGGTAACTGCTGCAAAATCTGGTTAACAGAGACACAAACATCTTCTTCCAACTGCTTATCCTGGATTGTGGGCGGAGCTTGGATGGGTGCTCTGGACAATGCATCTGCAGTAATTAAATTCTTTCCTGGAACGTGCTCGATTCTGTATGTGAAACGGAGTAGTCGCAACCTAAATCTCAGAATACGAGCTGGTAAGTCATCAAGAGCTCTGCTGCCAAGTAAGGAAATCAGAGGCTTATGATCAGTTTGGATCAAAAAGTCCATCCCTACCAGGTAAGACTGAAACCGCTCACAAGCCCAGGTCAGAGCGAGTGCCTCCTTTTCGATTTGTGCATATCTGCGCTCTGCATTTGTCATGCTGCGTGAAATGAAGGCCACAGGACGCCATTCACCCGTTGGTTGCTTCTGGGACAAGACTCCTCCTAATCCAAAAGAGGATGCATCTGCTGCAATTTTGGTCTCTCTGTTTAGGCAATACTGGGCGAGAACTGCTGGTGAGCTCAGTTCCTTGCGTAGCTCATCAAATGCACGCTGTTGTGCTGTTCCCCACTCCCAGTTGGTGTCTGCCTTGAGGAGCTCTCTTAACGGCTGTGTGAGTTCAGCGACACGTGGGGAGAACTTTCCAACATAGTTCACCATTCCCACAAATCTTTTCACATCAGCAGCATCTTTTGGTGTAGGCATCTCCTTGATCGCTCGGATTTTCCCTGGGTCTGCTTCAATCCCCTGTGCTGAGACAATGTGACCAAGAAACATGACTTTTTCCACTGCAAACTGGCACTTATCATTGTTGAGAGTCAACCCTTCCTGCTGAAGACGCTCCAACACTCGGTGCAGTCTTTGATCGTGCTGTTCCCGAGTGGACCCGAACACTAGTATGTCATCTGCGTGACACACAGTTCCGTCCAGACCTGACAGCATTTGGGTCAGTCTCTTTTGAAAGTGTTCAGGTGCGGATGATATTCCGAACGGCAATCTCTTGTAACAGTACCGTCCAAACGGGGTGATGAATGTGGTTAAAGGGACTGACTCAGGGTGTAGAGGTACTTGCCAAAACCCCGCTGTAGCATCCAGTTTTGTGAAGACTGTTGCTCCTGCGAACTTGGCCAACGTCTCATCCACAGCTGGCAGTATGTGGCGCTCTCTGCAAACATATTCGTTTAGGTGAGTCATGTCTGAACAGATCCTGACCTTTTCATTCGGTTTAGGGGCAACCACCATCCCAGCGCACCACTCTGTTGGTTCCTCAATAGCTTCGATCACTCCCATTTTCTCCATTCTCTCCAACTCTGCTTTCACTTTGTCATATAAGGGCAGTGGAACTCGTCGAGGCAGCGACAATGCATAGGGTTTGGCACCTTCTTTGAGTTTTATCTTGTACTCCCCCTTTAAGAGTCCCAGTCCTGTGAACACTTTGGGGTACGATTTTTTCATGTCATCCTCAAGTTCTTTAACGCTGTCTACGAGGTGAAGCAGACCTAATGCTGAGATGGCTGGAAAGCCCAGCAGAGGGGTGGACAGTCTCTGTATGACATACACTGGCTGTGTTGTTGTTCTGTCTTTGTATTTCATCACTGCGTTAAACTGACCTTTTACTTTCAGGGCTTCTCCACCAGGACCACGCAGGGCTTTTTCTGCTTTGGCGAGCTGGCCGTGTAGATCTTTTGAGTAGGTGGCAGCTGGTATTACAGTCACATCCGCTCCTGTATCCAGTTTGAAAATTACATTTTTGCCATTCACTTCAACAGTTTTTTTCCAATTATTGGGATGTGTTCCAGCCGAAACTGCTCCCAGAAACAGTGTGTTGTCATCATCTTCAACGACTGCTCCGATTCTGCTCGATCTGCACACCGCTGCAAAATGTCCCTTTTTCTGACATTTCCTGCATATGGCGTCACTTGCTCCACAGGTGTTTTTGGAGTGTGCAGGTGACTTGCCACAGCGCCCACAGTTCTTGTATCCTTTTTGATTTTCACTCTGACTGTTTGTGTTGAACGTTTTTCGTGCCTGATATTCTTTGAATGTCTTTTTCTTAAACTTTAAAGCATCCACATTTGCTTCCTTCACGTCCTTGATATTTGTTTCTCTCACAACAGGCTGTTGTTTCTTTATCTCTTCATGCTGTCTTATTTCTTGCACTGCCTTTTCCAGTGTTAATCCACTATCCATCTGCAGCTTTTCTGACAGACTTTGGTACTGTGTTCCCACCACCAGCCTATCTCTTATCATTTCATCCTGCAGTGGCCCGTACTGGCAGTTTTCTGCTAACTTGTAGACTGCAGCTATGAAGGACTCAGCTGACTCCCCTGGTTCTTGGCTTCTTTTGTTAAAACGTGCTCTCTCATAAATGACATTTTGTTTTCCAATAAAGTGTTTATCAAAGGCTTCTTTTACACTCTTGTATTTTTTCTGTTCATCGTTACTCAACCCGAGCGTGCTCAGAATATCATCTGCTTTATCGCCCATTGCGTACACTAAGGAGTTAACTTGGTACTTTTCGTCCTTGGCATCCAGTCCTGCTGCAACACGAAACCTTTCGAAACGGCGGATCCAATTGGGCCATGAGGAGTAGTCACCGAAGTTAAAATTTTCAGGTGGGTTGATCGAAAACAGGGAATCCATCTTCTTTTTCCGTTCCCCGGACTCACGTAGTTCGCGCCGTTAGCTTGATAGCCTTGGCTAGCTTCTCCCGGCTAGCGCTAAAAAACTGCAGATTTTTGCAGATGTTGTCCTCTGATCTTCCCTGAGACGGGCTTCTTCACTTCTGACACCATGTAGTATTATGTGTGCCGTGACCAAGGATTATGGAGTCTCTCGTAGCTTTCCAACTGTAGCTTTATTCACTCATAACAGTAGCTCATGCCCTCCGGCTGCATACAAGTCCGTCCTCCTAAAGCTTCCCCCTTTCTTGCTGTTCGCCACAACATCACTTCCTACCCAAATGCCCTCACTACAGTTCAAGTTATAAACTGACTTATCCGACGCCTCAACAAAAGTAGTTGGAGCCTACTGGCCCCAACGTTCAAGTAGAAAACATTTGACAGATTTCATGCAGCCTGTCTGAATTTGGTAGGGGTGTGGTCTTCCAACAAGCTCACTCCTGATTGGTGAGGGAGGTTTCCATAGAAAGCTTATAGACCAATTTGGACCAATTACTGACGTCTGGCCTCAACATGGTTGCATCCCTATAAAGTAAAAATGGTGGCTGAATTGACCTAATTTTGTCACAGCTGGAAGTAAACCATCTTCTATGGATGATCTCACTCAGTCTAGTCCTCAGATGATCATTGGTTCGTGCATTTATATGTTTTGCAATTTACTAACATTACTAACTTATCAGAATATTAACAGTAACAGAAACTCACTTGGTCCATCAACGCACAATGAACATCCAAGGGAAAGCCTTCTCCTGTCAGCTGGCACACGCGGCGACGCACTCACGCGCACGGAGCAAAGCAGAGGCAGAATGCAGCTACGATGATAAAACCTAAAGAAAACTTATTTCTAACATCGTCTGTCTTTTGTAAACGCTGTTTTTGTAGAATGACGAGTGGCGATATATTGTTGGTTGAAAGCAGAACACTTTATTAACAGGCTTCAGTCCTCCAGACACTTCATACAGCTGCGGTAAAACGTACTCTCACTGTCGTAAATCACACTGTCGCTCAGTGTCGTAAATCAACAGTTCTGGGGTTTTTCATTCATTATATGACCGTTTTCACTCCATTACATTCATAAAGATCACAAACAAACATGATTTAGTGATCATCTGCTGGTCCGGGAGGGGGAGTTTCATCCCTCCCCCCACAGACACACCTGTCCTCAGGTGGAGCGCCGCAGTCCACGTTCTGCTTTCTACAGAATGAAGCTTTGTTCATTTATAGAACAGTAATGGTCAGAAATCCCATCCATCCCAGCACAATGATACTAACATGACTATAAATCATCTGTGGAAGAGCAGTTCTAAGGGAAAGAGGCGCGAGTGTTGATTGAACGTTTAGATGAGGCATTTACGACGGAGATTTTTCTTCTTTTTATTTTTTACTTTTGTAGCCTGCAGTCACGGCAAACCCAAATCATCAAATATCTTAAAAATATTCTTCATAAGTGCTCTACTGCTTTGTGTTAGTGAAATAAGTATTCATTAAGTATTTACATATTTTATCTTTGCAAAACTTACCTTAGATTGGAAGATTTTTGCGAAACTGTCAGCCAAAAATGACACTTTGGTCTTTGTAAACAATAGATGGTGGATGGAGCTCCGCCTCTGACCGTCCTACGGGAAACTAACGCTTGAAGAAGGTTCCTAACTTTCCTACTGAAAGTTAATGACCAGGAGTGGAGGATTGCAGATGGAATTTTGGTGCATTTTGAGTAAAACCAGCTGCCCCCCCTCCCCTTGCCACCCTGTAGCTCCGCCCCTGCTCTAAAGGCATTTCAACAGAAAAAGACCATTTCTGTTTCTTTCATTGTGAAGCTCTTTGTTATGGAAGCATTTTTGACTCAACAATAAAAATAAAAGTCAATACTGGAAATGCTATTTCATTTTCACAATGTAACTGCATTACTTGTCTCTTAAATGAAATGAAAAAGCAATTCTCAAAACAGTTTTTTTATTTTCTTCTTCAACTCCGCACATTCTGTAACTTAATTAAAATTAAAAAGAAAATGGCATTTGATATTTCATTTTCAAAAAGTTCTCTGGTAAATTTGTACCAAAATTCAATCAAAAATATCAAATTTGAAAATTAAAATGGATTAACAGAAATGCTTTTTCCTTTTCAAAATGTACCTGCAATATTTTTCTCTTCATTTTCTTCTTCAACTCCGCTCATTCTGTGACAGAATCAAAGTGACAAACTCAACTGACATTGCTTTTTCGTTGTCACATTCTGCCGCACAAAAAGTGTCTCAAAAATCTGTTGGAGGTCTGGAGCGTCCCAAGGGCGCACGACGACGACGTCAGAGCTCCTCCTGCTCTGGTTTGTGCTGTCGGGAAGTTACATGCCGTTCTCATTAATTTATATGGAGAAAATGGGGAAAAAAAGAAGCAAGAGGGGGAAAAAAGAGCTCAAAGCTGAGATTTATCATTTCCAATGAACTTTTGTTTTTTGAAACCTTAAAGACTGAGAAAAGCGGGATACACTGTGGATAGTTTGACAGTCTGTTACTGCCGCCGCGTTCTCTGGCTGCAGCTTGATGCAGCGACGTGTCCAGCGGAGCTCACGCCATGAATATGCCGGCAGACAGACATTTAAGAAAATGAACTACTGTGGTAATAAAACCGAAATTGTGATGTCTTAAGAGCTTAAAAAAGAATGACATAATCTTAAAAGAAAAAAAAAAACTAAAACTAATTAAAACTAATAATGATATCAGCTAGTCATGACCTCAACATCAAATTTTATGCTAAAACAAAATCATAATTTATTTTAAAGAATTTAAATTGAGGACATGAATCATATTTGGTCCAAAATGTTCAATAGCTCTAAAGATGTTAAAGCTAAAGTCACTAAACTTTATCACATGACTAATTATTACTCATATAACAAGGAAATAGTATTTTTTTCCTAGTTTATATTTGATGTATTTTTACTTGTTTATTAAAGCTACTTCACAGAAGTGTTTTATTTAAGTTTTTAATGATAAAAGAAGGTTAATGAAATATAAATAAGGGACAACACTAATCTGTTTCTTCAATTTATTCATGTTTTAAATGTCTTATAAAAGTATCGGATCGGGACTCGGTATCGGCAGATACATAAATCAAATGACTCAGAATCGGATCGGGCCCAAAAAAACCTGATCGGGACATTCCTAGTTAAAATCAATTGTCCGTTCACACCGAATGGAATTCTCGTCAAATTCATGTAAATCCTCTTCGTTTTAACAAGCCCTAAAGTAGCTGCTTGTTATCGTGAAGTCTATTCACCTGAAGCTGGGAGGAGCTTCCATCAAAAACTTTTCTCGACTTCATAATGAAGGACGCGGATCGATAGATATCAGGTTTATTTGATCTGAAGAGCTGATTAAAGCATTGGTACATGTTTCCATTTCTGGGTTCAGAGAATCACCCAGGAAGCTTTCTCCTGCTGCTCTGTAACAGGGACTTAGTCAGGGGACAATAGTACGGCAAGCAAAAGGGATCATAAATCACCAGGAAAAGCACGGTAGCGCCACGTTTTACAGATAACAATTATTATTTTATGTAATTAAATGTTCCAAGAGTTAGCTTCAATAAAACAATTAAAACAAAAATAATTTTAAGTTTGGTTTTAACTGTTTTATTTATGATTTAATTAGAACATTTAATTAGGACATTAGGACAAACTTTTCTCTCAGTTTTTGTAGATTGTAGATGTAAATGTAATCAGAAACTACATGTTTTAGCATTTTTTTGTGTTCAAAGTTTGTTTTTGTTTTTATAAATAGAGCAAAAGTTTTGATGTTACATATATAAATAGCCTTTTGTGTGTGTGAAATACTTATAACCGGTGATTTTCGTTTTTAAACGTCACTTTTTATGACAATTAATGCATACACGTCAGTACTAGCTGCGTTTCCATTACACATTTGTGCAAAGCTTTATCTAAATTCTAGGAATTTTGAAAAAAACAATGATTGGAAATGACATTGTTTCCATTAAATCATCATTTTGCGATAAAGCACAAGCCAACTCACACGATAAGTCATTAAAAACACAGCGATGAATGAGAACAAGTATTTTTTTATTTGAATCACTAAAAAAGGAGCATTGCGGTGACGTCACAGCTCTGTCTGCAGAGTACGTGCCGCCCAGAGTCTATTGACAGTCTCAGGTGAGAAACCTGTTCAGCGGTTCTTTAAAAAATAACCATTAGAGCAAGTAAGCTGCTGGACCTTTTTCTGTTTAAAACACTACAAGATCTATTTAAGTTTCTGTCCCTGCACTCATGCTTTTCCTCAAACGAGACTTCAGCATCTTCAGACTCCAAGCTGCAGAAGCTTAGCTGCAGATGAAGCTGTGAAGCTGTTAGATCTCTCCTGCCGCCCGCGTGCTGCGCTCAAGACAGACAAAGAGGCGCATCTATTTCGAAAAAAGTGTTTCCATTACAGTTTTGCGAAAAATGTCTGTTTCGATACGGCCCCAAAACCACTGCGGTCAAGTGAGCCGCTGTTCGCTCAGGTCAAGCCAGCCGCGCTACAAAAAAACTCATGCGTCCGTATTACACGGTTTACGGTGTAGGTACCACATC
>NC_050514.1:8177140-8187580 GCF_002922805.2 Oryzias melastigma
TGCAGAGACTTCCTGCAGGATGCAGTGCAGGCTCCGTACCACACAGTGATACAGCTGGCCAGGATGCTCTCAATGGCTGCACTGTAGAAGGTCTCCATGTTGGGGCGAGGAACTCTGGCCCTCTTCAGTTTGCGGGGGAAGTACAGGCGTTGTTGAGCTTTTTTGGCCAGTGATGCGGTGTTGTGGTTCCACGACAGATCTTCAGATGTGCACACCCAGGAACTTGGTGCAGCTCACCCTTTCCACTGCAGCTCCATTGATGGTCAGAGGGGCGTGCTGGGTGTGAGCTCTCCTAAAGTCCACAATCATCTCCTTCATCTTCTCCACATTTAGATGGAGATTGTTCTCCCTGCACCACAAAGCCAGCCTGCATACTTCACTCCTGTAGGGGGTCTCATCGTTGTTGTTGATGAGACCCACCACTGTTGTGTCATCTCCAAACTTGATGAAGGCAGATTTAACATATGTGCATCCATCTTTGAATAAGTTTGGATTATTTTTGTGGGAGAAATGCAAAGATACTGCCACAAACTAGGATGATGTCAGGAAGTGGACAGCACCAACACGTAGCGGCAGGCGGAGCTTCAGGAAGCGAGCCGTTTTACTTCCGGGTATTAAAACACTCACGAAATATGACTAATATTTCATGAATACTTTGTTTTTAGTGTTCCAAAGTTAATATATGATCATAAATATGGATATAGTTCACTCTGAAAGACTTAAGAAAATCATGGTAGGGCCCATTTAACAAAAGCATTTTTTTTAACACTCCTTTTTTCTTTATTTAACTTTTACGGGCGACAGGATAGCCTTCATGAAAACACGAGTAGATGAAACACAACAATTAATCAAAAGTGAAATTTAAATCTGATTATTTAAATATTCATAATTGTAAAATTGTAATACTACCTAACTCAAAGTTTTTCTGCACATCAATCAGGTATATGTGCACGTAAATATAGATATTATTTATAATTTTCGATAACCTTATATTGCTCAATTGTTTTATCTATCTATCTATCTATCGTGACTCAGGAGAACTTTATTCCTAGCTTTAATAATTTTATTTACATTCAAAAAATGGCTGTTTTGACTTATTTCTCGTCAAAAATGCAAATTTTAGGTATTATTTTTTCAAAAACTATACAGTAAAAGTACACAAGTCTTGGTGAGGTAATAGACGGTGACCTGTACAACAAGCATATACTGTCCAAGCCCTGGAATTATGGACCAAAATCTTTTTATTTAAATTCAAAGATGGCTATTTTGACTTTTTTCTCGTCAAAAATGCAAAGTTTGACTACTATTTTTCAAAAACCATACAGTAAAAGTACACAAGTCTTGGTGAGTTATTAGACAGTGATCTGTACAACAAGCATATAGTGTCCAAGACCTGGAATTATGGATCCAAATCTTTTTATTCAAATTCACAAATGGCTATTTTGACTTTTTTCTCGTCAAAAGCAAAGTTTAAAGACATTTTTTTTTTAAAAACTATAGAGTAAAAGTACACAAGTCTTTGTGAGGTAATAGAGGGTGACCCATAGAACAAGAATATAGTGTCCAAGCCCTGGAATTATGGATCCAAATCTTTTTATTCAAATTCACAAATGGCTATATTTACTTATTTCTCGTCAAAAATGCAAAGTTTAAGTACTATTTTTTTCAAAAAACTATACAGTAAAAGTACACAAGTCTTTGTGAGGTAATAGACGGTGACGTGTACACCAAAAAGCATATAGTGTCCAAGACCTGGAATTATGGATCAAAATCGTTCTGTTCAAATTCAAAGATGGCTATATTTACTTATTTCTCGTCAAAAATGTAAAGTTTAAAGACATTTTTTTCAAAAACTATACAGTAAAAGTACAAAAGTCTCCTTGAGGTAATAGAGGGTGACCTGTAGAACAAGCATTTTCTGTCTAAGGCCTGGAATTATGGACCTATTTATTTCTTAAATGACTTTATTTAACTTCATTATTGAAAACTCTAAACATTTCTTTTTAGAAAGGACATAATAAATAACAGATTATTAGTACAAATATCCACTGATAGAATATGTAGTTTTGTTATAGAATTTTATTTCCCTTTTTCATTTTACTCCGAGCACATCAGACGTTCTAATGCTCCAACAGAAAGCTCTTCCACCGAGTTTCATGCTCTGCCGTAAACCGTGTAATACGGGCGCATGAGTTTTTTTGTAGCGCAGCTGGCTTGACCGCGGCTGAGCGAACAGCGGCTCACTTGACCGCAGTCAAAAACCACCTCCTCTAAGCGCAAAAACTTTTTTTCGAAAAATGCGAGTTTTTTCGAAATTGTGGTGTTTCCATTAGGAGGATTTATTATCGAAATTCCAATTTGCAAAATTTTCAGAGTTAATGGAAACACCGTCAACTACTGTTCTGACAAGCTCATAACCGCGTCTAAGAGCGCAAGTATGCGGGTATGTGTGGATGGAATTATTTTTAAAGCGATCATGTGTGGACGCAACACTTTTTCTAAAACGGAGGTCAGCAGATATCGTTTGTAGAAATACCCGGCTACATGTGGACATGGCCTTAGTCTCCAGTTCTGTAAGTGTTCAAAGTTTGAGTTGGATGGGTCCAGGAACTTGCAGGAACGCTCCTAAAGTTCTGCTCGGCTGTAGAGGAAAGTGTTGGTTTGTTCGCACTACATTCACACGTCTCGTGAACGTTCAGTAGAATGCAGGTTTTGTGCTTTAATGATGTGTTCACTGGACTTTTTGGAGGCTCTCTGCCATTTTGTTCTGAGTGTGGATGTTTGTTTTTCAACATTCCAGCAGTGCTCTACATAAGCGCTGTCATTTACAATGGCACATCAGTTTTCCTGTAAATTAGTTCTGTTTGCTCCAGTTTTGACCTCTGGTGTAAACCGGGTGGGGGTGCTTTCATTGCATAGCTAAATAATAGTGTGATAATATTAATATGGCGTTAGCCTTCCTCCCACGGTCTTCCTCGGCACAGTGTGAGTTTCACTTCTCGGTATAAAACAGGCTTTGAACTGCAGCGTGTACAAAAACACACACTCACAGAAGCACACGCAAATCACACAACATCCAGTCCTAAAATAACACACAGGGTAAGTGTTGTTTCCTATAAATAATTTATTTATAGGTACAGCCTGCAAAGAGCAGCGTCCTGAGCCGGCGATGCTTTTATTTTAAAACTACCACAAAAATAAACCCTTTCAAGATGTGGGAGCAGAAGAGAGGGGATAAGCTGTAGCAGCCCTTCATTGACAAAACCCTCAAATTAACTCCACATTTAATGATTAACGGTGTGATCCACAGCCCCCCACCCCCAACCACTGATAAGGTTCTCAGCACCACTCCCACCTCCAGCGGTGTCACACAGCAACTGTCGCCTAGCAACCAGGAAAATGTTTTCTCCGGCTGTGTACACAGTGATAATGCAGCTTTTAGGAGGGAAGCTGCGTGTGGAATCAGGAGTCAAGTTCAGTGTAGAGTTGATGACGTTGAATTGCAGATGGAGACACTTTTTGTTTCAGTGATGTACGAATAAAAACATCTTCCAGGGATTTCTACGTTGCCTTCTTTTATTTTTAACTGGGTCAGACATCTTTAAAAATTATTTGACTGTGAGTAAAAATACCAGATAACTCTGTGCTGCCTTCAGAATCCAACAAACTACTCTTACTAAAAAGTAGGGCTGAGCAATATGGAAATTTTTATATTACGATATAGTGCTACCCATTTAAGTTGATGACGATATATATCATCATATAAACCAAATAACTATATTTGTCAAATCTGAATGCTCTGCAGCTCAAAAAACAAAATGTGATCATCAGCAGGCTGTTTTGATTGAAATATTTAGTCGAGACGAGACGAGAAAAGGCATCGCTACTGATGAGTGTCAATTTCAATCCCTTCAAATGTTTTTGAGATAGACTCATTCCTCTATCAAGAAAACGTTCTACCATATCTATTGTTATGGTTTTATCGCCCAGCCCTACTAAAAAGCTTTTTACTCAAAGACTTTGACACGTTAGCGCTGGAACTTTAGTTCCTGCCAGCTGCTGATGTCTGGAGTGTACAAGGACAAACTGGTGATGACTGCTCAGTGAAATTGAAGCGATTTTGCAGGCGAAGGAACAAACACCAATAAACATGGTGTTACGCTGAGAGAAGTTGAAGAGCTAGATCTACTCAGATTCTTCTGAAGGAGCTTATGAAGTTCATGTCAAAAATAATCTTTTATCAATCTTCTTATAATTGTCCAAACAAAGTAATTTTTTCTCGTTTCCTCTTATTGTCCATAGCAGAGTTACCAACTCCTCAGTAAAAAGTTATCATCTAACCCTCCATCCGTCCGTCCTTCTCCATCGTCTTTTTCTGGTTTTGTTTTCAACTCCGACTGAACACACTCACAGACACACACACACAAACACACACCATTCAGTGATCACAGTTTATGATTCATTTCATGTTTCAAGCTAAAACTTTGGGTTTGCAGCATGCAGGTGTTTCTCTTAACTGTGTTCAACTCAATTACCTTTTTTTGTCCTTTTCAATTTGTACTATGAAGGAAGAAGTTGTGATTCCTGGTCACACACACATTGGGGTTGGTTAGATAACCCTTTTCCTTACCAGATGTTGGTTCCCACAGCTGTGCTCTCAGTGATGCTGGATAAAGGATACTTTTAGGAGTGGTTGTGTTGATGTACACAACCATATCATCACTGGTTCATCTGAATCACACTTTTATTAATATCACACACAGCACCCTGTGGGACACTGCACAAAATAAATTATAAAGCAGGACAAGTTTGGCTAAAATATAGAAAGATCAAAACAAATGAAGCTAAACGGAAAACTATGCAGGGGAATCATGAGGAGAACTGTGGGGATCTGAGCAGAGCGGATCTTCAAGATAAGAGTGAGTTGAGACAGGAGCAGCAGAGTAGTAGGGCAGTGGATCGCCGCTTAAGTGGTGACCCGATTTCCATCCATCTTCTTGGCCGCTTCGTCCCTTTCGGGGTCGCGGGGGTGCCGGAGCCTAACCCGGCTACTGATGGGCGACGGCGGGGTTCACCCTGGACAGGTCGCCAGTATGTCACAGGGCCTCAATCACACACATTCACTCTCACATTCACACCTAGGGGCAATTTAGGGTCACCAATCAACCTATGAAGCATGTTTTTGGACGCTGGGAGGAAGCCGGAGTCCCCGGTGAAAACCTTCGCATGCACGGGGAGAACATGCAAACTCCACACAGGGGGGTCCCAAATCCCCCAGCCAGGACTCGAACCGGGGCCTTCTCGCTGTGAGGCAAGAGTGCTAACCACTGTGCCACTGTGCAGCCCGGTGACCCGATTTGAATCACAAATCCAGAGAAACGATTCACAGAACAAACCACAATTCTTACTATTCAGGTTATTGTTAGAATGGTTTCTATATGTTTATGTCTGTACTGGATGTATGAAAATTAAAATAATATATATTTAATCACCATCTTTTAGACCTTTAATTAGAACAGCAGCTTGAGGTTGAGTCATGGACTCTAGACTTAAAGACCCACTCTGATATAAATTGTGTTATTGTTGGATTTTTCTCATGATGGAGGACATATATAAAATCCTTTTTCCCACAACCAAAAAGCAAATTTCTGATGAATGCTTGCAGCTTTTGATTTGGGGTAAAAACTGAATCATTGTAATTAGAGGACCTCTGGCTGGAAACACTTTTACAAATAGTGTTTTACAAAAAAAATATAGTTGGAGTGTGACTTTAAATAATGTTACCCCCAAAAGTTATTTTGTCAACTTGTCTTGCTTTGTGATGTTGATCCTCAGTGTCATCCCAGTGTCTGGGGTTTAGTCTTTGTCGGGTCATCTGCTTTGTCAGCAATTTTGCTGCTCCCTTGGTTTTGTCATGTTGAAGTTTATTTATTACATGTTTAAGTTTCTGCTAAAAGTCCTGGTCTCCTCCATTGTGGGCCCCACACCACTAGATCCTGACAGGGTGTCATCTGTGTAGCAGTCAAAGTAGATGATAAGATTAGAAAAACTGAAGAAACTAGCAAGAGATAAGTAAGGGATAATGCCCGACAAAGTGTGCGTAATGAAAAATGAATGAAGGACACGGAGGCCTGAATCGTCAACCATAAAAATGGCATTTTAGAGGTTAGTCCAGATAGATTTTGTATTTTAAAAGTATTTTCAAGCATTCTATTCTCTGTATTTTTTTAGATTTGTAGTTTCTAATTACATCTACATGTTTTGAGATATGTAAATGTAATAGCTCATTTGTTTCCCTCGTCTGCACGATCTCAGCTTTTCATCTACAACTAGGGATGTCCATTGACTGTAAAAAATACTGGACTTCTCGAGCTATGAGGTCCCCCATTGGAAATGCATTACCTCCACTACCCGTGAAAGTAGGCCACCGCTTTCACCGTCACTTCCTGAAACGGCTATCGCCATATTGCAAACATCTGCAACCATCTTCAGTGATTGGTCTGAGTCTCTGTGAGTCATAGCTGAGTCATGAATCTATAGGAAGTACTGTCGCCAATCTGGAGAGAGTTTATTGTGAGTGTCCGCCTCTTTCCACGCCTCGACCACGAGACCGCGGATGTAAACAGCTTCTACTTTAATAACACCGCTTCGAGAGAAATGTACAAGTCATTGTTGAAGCCTTTGAGGGAGAACCATTCCAACATTTGATTCTGTCAGCGGTCCTTTGGGATTTACTTACATTTATTCCTTTTTGTCGAGATAAAAGGAGCATTTGGGTGACGCCGCTGCAGAACGGCGCGTGCCCCCCCTCGTGCGCGCAGCAGTTTGTTACTCCACATGCGCTGCCAGGTAGTCTGATCAGATGCACGTGAGAAGCGCGTTCAGCGGTATTTAAAATAAATAAACATCCTAACAAGTCAACAGCTGGATCTTTTTCTGTTTGAGAATACGACAACATCCATTGAGGTTTTTCTCGCGCTCCTCAGACGGCTGCGTCTAATTCAGGCTGCAAGCTGGAGAAATGCGGCGAAGATGAAACTTTGGTTGGTGGTTTATGGAGGAGCTGTACCATTCAGTATTATACGCAACTTAGAATTTATAAGCTACGATTAAAACAGTGAAAAAGGAAAAACAAACAATAAACAAGCCAACAAGTTCAGTGGTGAAATCTATTTCAACAGAGTAAATCTTCATCTAAAAATGTTGACAGCATGCTCCTCTTGTTGTTTTAAACTGCTGCATCGGTACATTCCATTGAGGAAAACAACAGTAGGACAATGATTTGTACATTGTTGAATTGTAAAGTAGGTGTTAAAAGGTCTTCACGGACCCATTGATGAAGTCTGCTCCCATTGGCTACCCGTCATGTGTCTTATGTGTCAATCAAACCCCCCACACGAACAACGTCAGACCCACAAACACTTATTGAGCCATCTGATTGGTCAATTTATAACTCTAATAACTTGTGATAATGGAAAAAAATCTTGAAAAAAAATTAGGATTAGAAAAAAGAAGTTAAGCAGAAAGCAACAGAGGAAGAATGATTATTCTGACACATAAAATGACTGAGAAATAACTGTCTGTTTCTCAATGGAAGTCAATGGGACTATGGCCTTTTTGGAACCCAGTGGTACTTCCTATATGGAACACGGAGGGAGGGGGGTTTGCTCAGTCCAGTTCTTATATACAGTCAATGTGGATGTCCCGATCTGATCACGTGATCGGAAATCAGGCCCGATCACATGGTTGAAGACTCGATCGAAATCGGGCTCCGTTGTCTGATCAGGATCGGATATTTCATTAGTTTGATTGCAGTATGCAATCAAACTATTGTTCTTCTTTTTTCTTATACTTCTTATTTTCTTTCTTCCGTACGTTTTTTGCCTGCCTGTAGCTTCTGCATACTTCATTCGATTTTTGTCATTCAAGTATCAAAATGTTCAGCTTATTGAGGACATTATTGCTCTCTTCAAAAATCTCTTCTGCAACTTTTTGTTTTTCAGCAATTCATCAAAATTGCTACAACTTTTCCCATTGAAATGCATTGTGAAAGCTCTTCAGCAACTCCAAAATTTCTGCAGTTGTAACTTCTGCATACTTTATGCTATTCTGAAAATTCAAACATGTACTTGTTCTGCTATTTGTGGACTTTTCTGCTGTCTTTAAACAATTCTGCAAATTTGTATACTTTTTGAAATTTTTTTTCAAATTTAAAATAACATTGAAGTCAACGGGGACAGTGCTTCAACTTTACCGTTTTTGAAATGTATCTCCTCCTATAATTTTTGAGCTACAGACACCATTCAAACTTTAAAATGCAGTGGAGGGATAGGGCTATTCAGCTATAACATTTTATGTGGATATGTCTTATAGTTTTTGAACTACAGCTGTTTGAAATCAGGCAATTTTGGACTTTTGAACCGATTTTGGCAGTTGCTAGAGCATGTGACGTCATCACTTAGAGTGAGGACAGGATATTTTGAAAGAGAAAACTTTTCCGAACAAATCGCTGTAACTCCTGAACTGCTGGTCGTAGAGTCACAGTTTTTTCACCAAAATGTAGGTATTTTTGTCTAGATTCGTTTAAAATAAACCTCAAAGTCATGGGTTGAGCAGTTTTTTCGCAAGAACCCCAAGTTTGAGACAAGGTCCACCCAAACTGCCTATACTTTCCCATTGTACAGAACACGAATGCTTTTTATGTTGTGGACTGTTTTTAAATTGCCATTGTGAGAGCACCTTTGAACATAGAGACATGAAACTTACACAGATGATAGCCGAAAACCTTGTGGTTCTTACAAGGGTTCAACTGTTTTAATATCTCAAGTAGGTTTGAAGATGTAGACATTTGTTTGAAACATGTCAAATATCCGTTTCCCCATCCGTTAACATGGGATTTACGGGATTTACTCCTCTCACTTCAGATCATTTTCACAAAAAGATGTTATGTTTGACACAAATAAAACATATATTTTTAAATTCTTATGAGTCTGAGGTTTACAAAACTGAAGGAATTATTCTGATAGGACGTATGGTTGGCGAACAGCAGTCATTTGTTCGGAGCAAACCATGGTGCTACAAAATCTGCCTAGTCATTCTGCCCAACTGCAGGTGCTCACCCCTTCCCTCCCCCACCTCACACCCAGGGAGACAGTTTCAGAAGTTTGTGACCCCTCAAACTTATGAATCAGAAGTTTCAAGTTCCCCCTGCCCATTCTGGTGTTACAGTTCTTGGACAAGATACTGATAAACCTGTCCTGCCCAGTTGTCTGATGTAAATTCTATTTATTTGATGAACTACCATGCATTACTACTGTAATGCTTTATGGGCATTTGTATTTAAACTTTTGCTGAGTCAAACTACAGACAATGTTCTTCACTCTAAAACCATGTAGAGCTAATTTGGCATCTACTGAAGATTTTAAGGTTATTTTGAAGTTAAGCTAATATTTTAGCTACATGTTAGCTTTTTTGGCTATTTAAGCTTTTACTGTGGGTTTTCAGTGTATTTTGGAATTTAGCTAATATTTAAGGAACATGCTAGCTTTTGTGTCTAATTTAGCATCTACTGATGTTTTTTAGGCTAATTTTGAATTAAGCTAATATTTTAGCTACTTGCTAGCATTTTTGGCTATTTTAGCTTTTACTGTGGGTTTTCAATGTATTTTGGAGTTTAGATAATAGCTTATAAACATGATAGCATTTGTGGATAATTTAGCATCCACTGATGTATTTTAGGATTGCTTTCTTCTGCAATTTCTTCTGCAAATAGTGATTTCTTTTTTTTTCTGCAAAAAATACATTTTCACAATCCAACATATTCCTCCCATTCATTGATAATAGAGCTGTCAGGCGATTAAAATTTTTAATCGCGATTAATCGCATTTTGTCCTGAGTTAACTCGCGATTAATCGCATATTAATATGTGGCCTTTTTTTTAGGAAAAAAATGTGTGCTTCGTGGAATTTAGCAGTTCTACATTAATTATGAAAACAAGAATGGTAAAATTAATAGTTTTAATCAGAAATACTTTATTTTGTAACATTGTATTGAGATAAACGTTCTTAATAATAAAAGGCTGTAACATAAAATGCCTAACAAAAGCCCAAGTGCAAGTGAAGGGCATTTTAAATTCAAAACTTCAATCAACATTCAGTAAAATGAAATAAAAATATCTAAAATAACATTTCCATAACACTTTCATGTTCATTTTTTGTCAGGACCAAATCTTTTCCTCCTCTGCTGAACTACAGTAATAAATGAAATAGAGATTTATCATTTCCAATGAACTTTTGTTTTTTAAAACATTAAAGATTGAGAAAAGCGGGATACTCTGTAGATAGTTTGAGTCTGTTACTGCCGCCGCGTTGTCTGGCTGCAGCTCAGCGGAGTTCACATCATGAATATGCCGGCAGACAGAGAACTATGCTGGGGCTGGAT
>NC_050514.1:8187672-8191877 GCF_002922805.2 Oryzias melastigma
CTTATTTCTGTAATCACTTCTGCAAATTGTTTTTTCCGCAGCTACTACCTCTTCTGCACACCAAAAAGATTTTACCATTTATTGACATTGTTGATTTCTGGAATTTTTTCAGAGACTTATGGTAAACTTCAGCATCTTCTGCTAAAACTTATGCAATGAAGCAATTAAAGAAACCACCTTCTGCAAAACTGCAATCAAACGTATTTCCGCTGGAAATGCAATTTTTTCTAGTTTATTCTTATTATGATCAGCGCTTTATATTTCAATCTTATTATTCTGGATAAATACTCCACTAGAAATCTGCATGCCATGAAAAGAATACAAAATGTTATTCCTGGAAAACGCAGCAGAAAACGGCAACAGTTCCAGCAGAAGACTGATGTAAACAGTTCAATAAAGCTAGCTAGCCTATCACGGATTCAGACTTCCGGGATCAATAACTCTTTTGAAAACTCTTTAAACTGACAGCTAATTTCTCTAAACAACAACCTCCAAAGGCATTTCAACAGAAAAAGATAGAGTTTTGTTTCTTTTTAATGTGAAGCTCTTTGTGCTGCAGACAGATGGCTAAACAACAGCTGCTAACTGCTACATGCTAGCACCGTGATTTAACTCCTTAGGACCCGAGCTGTACTTTGATATGCCTGTTTTATTTATCTGACAGAGAAATAACAGTTAAAGGCCTTGTGCGGTGAAAATCGTGATTTTTCTTAAACTGCAATAAAACATTAGTATTTATGTCACAAATGAACCCCCGTATAATTATTTTGTCACCCGCGGCCCTGTGCACTCTCTTCAAGCGTTCAAAGATAGCGCGGTCGCTCAGATTTACTGATAAGTAGGTCATAGGTCGTGTGACGTCAGTACAGGAACATACAGCTAGATCCGCTAGTGTTGTGAGGACTGTATGGAATTACTTAACATAATAGAATTTGGACTGCTGTGGATTTGGGGATTCGAACGGGATAATGGTGAATAGGAGTGTGGTATTTGGGTGCAGTAATGTGCCGAAGAAGGGGGTCTCCCTTCATGAATTTCCCGTTTCAATAAAGGAGAGGGGCGCTCCCCGGTCAGGGGGAGGCTTTGAGCCCTCCCCGGCCCTCCGGAGGAGGAACGCGGGGGGTGTACGGGCACCTGGCGGGCGCGCGCCGGACGGCCAGGGTGAGGCCGCCGTGCCGCGCTAAGGGGGGTTTGCGGTTCCGAGGCCCCGCCGGCAGCCAGCCCGCACGAAGGGTTTTTACTCCCTCCCGGGGCCGTGAGGCCGGCGGGGGTGGCCTCCGCGCGGGGCGCAGGAGGACCCCGCCGGCCATCTGGAAAGAGGACCCGCGCGGGGGTTGGTTGCGCGCGGGCGAGGGAGGCCGAGAGGGCGGCGGGGGAGCGAGCCCACCCGTCGCCGCAGCAGCAGCAGACCCTCGTCCGGGGCTCCGTCCGCCTCAGCCCCGGAGGAGGAAGACAAAGGACGCTCCGCGGCAGCGGCGCCTTTCCTTTTCCGGTAATGATCTTTCCGCAGGTTCACCTACGGAAATCTTGTTACAACTTTTAAGTCCTCTAGATAGTCAAGTTTGATCGTCTTCTTGGCGCCATTGCTGTATGAGCTTTCACCATCGTCATCCGAAGCCCCTGTATCCTCAGATGAGGAAACCTCCGGTTCAAACTGGTAGGGCTGTACACCCTCCGAACCCTGTGTCGTTAAAATTCCCGTGTTTGATGAAGGCTCATCACCTTCATCCAAAGAAATATCCGCTAAACCGTGGTCTACGTCGCTTCTCAAACCGTCCGCCATTGTCGTTTACACTCTGGGATCCCCGAAGTGACGTCACGCGCAGCCCCCGCCCATCACCACCTATCGCCCAAATTTAAAGCTGTGCACGACCATAAAATGATCAATAAAATCGCGCTGGATCATTTTAAGTGAATATTTTTATCAGATTCGTTTTACAAGTTTCATTGACTTTCTAAATTAAAAAAAAAAAAATTGCCACTGCACGAGGCCTTTAAGAAAATTAACTACTGTGGTAATAAACCAAAAATGTGATGTCTTAAGAGCTTAAAAAAGAAGCACGTAATCTTAAAAAACAAACAAACAAAAACTAAATTAATAATGATATAAGTCATGAACACTCATCAAATTTTATGCTAAAGCAAAGTCATAATTTTTTTTTTTAAGAATTTTAAATGAGGACAGGAATCACATTCGGACAAAAATGTTCAATTGCTCTAAAGATGTTAAGGCTAAAGTCACTAAACTTTATCACATGACTAATTATTACTCATATAACAAGGAAATAGTATTTTTTTCCTAGTTTATAATTGCTGTATTTTTACTTGTTTATTAAAGCTACGTCACAGAAGTGTTTTATTTAAGTTTTTAATGATAAAAGAAGGTTAATTAAATATAAATAAGTGACAACACTAATCTGTTTCTTCAATTTATTCATGTTTTAAATGTCTTAATAAAGTATCAGATTGGGACTCAGTATCTGCAAATCCACAAAATCAAATGACTCGGATTGGGCCCAAAAAAAACCTGATCGGGACATCCCTATCTACAACCAACACTTCCTGTCCGCAGGTGAAGGGAGGAACAGTCCAAGAAGAGATTTCCAGCACTAACATTTATAGGAAAAGAACATTTAAAGACATTATGATGGAGAATTATTGAAAGCTGACCTGGAATAAGACAAAAAGCAGAATGTTTCTGCTCCTGAGCAGCGTCAGGCGTAATGCTAAAGTTCATCTTAACATAAGAAGTTCTTCAACTTAAGGTAATCACTAGCCACAGCTGGAAACCTGGAAAGACAAACCTGGAAGGAAAAGAGCAGTCCGAGTCCTTTAGGTTGAGTTTTATTGGGGGGGGGGTTTCAAACCGATCCATCTCTGGAGGGGGCTCCCCTTCTGTGAATGGAGTTTAACTTCCTCTGAGAAGATGCTGATTCTCAGACAGATGAGAGGCTGTGTGGCCTGGAAATGCCTTTGACTGGCTGGATTAGTCTGCATCTGCACAGGTCAGATTATAATTGATTAATCAGATTAGCCACTATCAGGGACTAAAGCAGAGGCAGACGCATCGGATTGGATTGGGCGATTATATTCCGCTTCGGTCATCTTCACTGAAGCTTAATGCTGTAAAACAGTTTTTATGGCTTTCATAATGAGAACAGCTTCTCAATAGGAGCTCATGCTTAATCCGAAGAGTGTTTGCTGTTGGTCACACACATCACTGGGGGCATTACTTCTTGTTGTGTGTGTCTGTGTGTTAGTGCATTATTGATTTAACAGTTTATTTTCAGCCATAAAGCTGCTGGTTTGTTGCTTCCCTCTTCTTGTATATGAGGAGTTGCTGGTCTGTTTATGGGCCTTCAGCATTCTCTCTGCTCTGTTCTGTTCCTGAACACACTCTTCCGTTTAATCAATCCCTCTGTAAATCTCCCTCATGTGTAATCCATATGAGTGGTGGTGTTTAATGGCTGCGTTCACGCCCGAGCCGCTGACTGTGAAAACGCATCAATGCTGCTAATCGCCTGCATGAAACAGATATCCAGATCATTGATCAGGCTCCCAAAGGAACAGCTGGACCACTTATAGTGCAGGTCAATCAGCATGGACCCTTTCTGAACAGTTGAGGGAACATTTCTGTCTAACGCCCATCAATGTCTGACCATAAGTTCATTTAGTGCCCCTAGGGTTGAGACTGTGGAAAAGAGCTCCACAGCCAGGCAGAAAACAAAAAAAAATGTATGTAGTTGTAAGATGCAAAACATTTCAACCATAGAATCTTTGGAAATATGGTCTAGTTTAAGGCCTGAAATATAAATGAGTTACAACTGCCAATGTAAAAAAACAAACTGGCTGAAGGTCAAAAGAAAAATATGTAATAGGTCTTGGAGGCTGCTTGGAAGGTACAGGAAAGGAAGTAGGATTTGATTTCTTGTTATTTTTTTTTAGATTTTCTCAAATAAAAATAAATGGACAATCTGTCCTCCTAATGGCAGGTTCATCTGAACAGTGAGATAGAAAATTAAAAGGAAAATCAAGAAATCAAGTGTAAAACTGTTAAATGCCTTTATTTGCATATCATTGAAAAATAAGTATTTGAACCCTCCTTCCAGAAAAATTTAGCATTTTGTTGCAAAGCCCTGATTATCAGCACAGAGGTCAGACGTTTCTTGTAGCTGATGATCAGGCTTCTAGTCTTCTTTAAAAAA
>NC_050514.1:8202534-8214555 GCF_002922805.2 Oryzias melastigma
AATGTTTAAAATATTTCAAATGTTTGGAAGTTTCTTTATTTAATTTACAGTTTATTAATGTTTTATTCGTTGATGGTGGCTTGCAGGATCTCTCCAGATTACGTTGATGAAGCCGTCGATATCCACGCAGCTGTTCACTTTCAGTCATTTCTTCCTCCGCAAAAGACCAGATCTCCTCAAACTCTGTGATGCTTCCGTCAGAAGAGGATTAGTTTTCTGAATTTTCAATGTTCTTGTGCTAACGTAGCAGACAATTGTCATTTCTCAATGTTGTTTTGTGTTGAGACGTAACGTTTTATTTGGAGAAGGAGGCGTCCGGAGCTCTGTTTACATCCTCCTTTGGTTTCTGGTTTCTGCGCATGTCAGAGATGTGACGTAAGGGGGCGAAAGGGCTTCTGGAAAATGAAAGGCAAAAGAAAGTGACGGTCCTGATGAACATGCATCTCTGAGCTCTTCATTTTACATATGAAATTCCGCACTACTGACACCGAACCCAGAAATAATTTGATTTTGAATCACCAAAAGGTTCAGAATTTCTTTGTTTCTAAAACCGATCTGGAAATAAATCTTCACAATATACTCCACGTCTTTCATCTTCAAGCACGGCTCTGATAAGCAGACAACTTTGGTTCTTTTCTCATTAATTTACGATTTTATTTTGTATTTATTTATTTATTTTTTTAAACTTGTCCTGTCCAACAGATGAGCCAACAGAGAGCTGAGAGCTTCTTGTGTTGGGCAGATTTTACCGTCACAACAGGGATTTATTGAGTATAAACCCCTGTTGTATTTCATGCTAAACTGTATTTATATTGATTATGTTTTATTTGATTTGTTCATTTTTTTTTTTTTTTTGTTGTTGGACCGGACGGAAAAAAAGAAGGGGGGGGTTGAAGAAGATGGCAACAGAGGGAAGCAACATCATAAAACAACCAGGACTAAGTGATAAACTAGAATGGGCGGGGCCTGTCTACACACACACTCGATAGTTACACACACACTTGTTGGCCAAAATAGTCTCCAAATTTAAACTAAACATAATGTCCTCAATGCAACTTTTAACTTTAGCTCACACACTCCATCATACAAACCCATTCAGATAAAGACTTTCATTCTGTCACACAAACAGTAAGTGCTAAGGTGAGCTGATACCTGTGCTCAGGTGAGTGTTTATGTTTCACTGAGGTGGATGGTGATGGAATGTACTCAGGGGGGGAGCGCCCGGCCATCCCCACGCCAAGACCCCCCGCCGGGACAGCAGCTGCAGCCAGGAGCCCCCCAAGACCCACCACGGAGCCGCGGAGAGAAACCGCCCGCCGGGCAATCCCGCCAAGCACCCAGACCGGGGCACGCGGGACCGCCGCAGAGGCCCCCCACACCCAAGACCAGGAAGGTACAGGAACACAGAGAGTACAGGCCAAAGCCCAGCCAGAGAAGCAGCGCCCCCCACCCGCCAGGAGGGCCAACGCGGGACCCCACCCCCGGAGAACACCCAAACCCCAGAAGAGCAGCCCACCACCACCCAGCGGTTCCGAGCATCCCCCCGCCCCACCCCAGGTACGAGCCAGGGCCCCCCAAGGGCGCCCACCCCATGCTCAACCCAAGAGAAACGGAGGCCCCAAGGAGTGATGTAAACAAGGCCCGACCAGGCACACCCACTGATGGAGTTAAGGAGAGGACTAGTTCTCGAGAGCAAGGACCGGAACCCGCACCACCGAGACCTGGACACCCCCAGGCTCCGATAGAGTTTGATCCCCTGCTAGATCTTAAATCTCGGGGATCCCACTCCCGGTGTGGAGTGGAGACTGCCGGGCCCAGGAGACCTGCACCCAAGAGACTAGACCACCAGGCCAATCTTTTAACAGAGATGTATTAAACCTACATGTGGAACCAGGTGTTGCTGCTTCCCTGACAATATTTACAGAAACTGGTGCATGATCACTGATAACAATTGGATAAATGCTGGAGCTTTTAATATCTTTTAGAGGAGATTTACTGATTAATAAATAATCTAAACGAGAGTGTGAGTAGTGAACTGGAAAGAAGAAGGTGAACCCTTTAGTGTTTGGATGACATGAGCGCCAAACTTTACCCTTTCATTACATTTTATTTTAGTTACTAATAACAATAAAGACTAAACCCGACAAGCGACTGACATTAGAGCAGTCAAGAAAATGATTTAACCTCTTAAGACCCTGCTTTCACATGTGTTGACACCCCATTTTGGGTTACATTATCACAATAGGTTATTCTGCTTAACCGGAGCCCTGTGACTATGTGTAGAAGGTTAGCTCAAATTTTAGGCCGGGTCTTAAGAGGTTAATGATAGAAGAGGCGGGAAGACATGTGAGTGCAGGAAGTACTGAAGAGACAGCTTTTTTCCCACCTCTCCCCGCATCTTGATTTGCAGAAAAAAACACAAAGGTGGTTATTTTGACTCACAGCAAGTAGACGTTACCATTTCCTCCTTGTGGGTTTTGACTCCAAGACTTTTCTTCCCGAGATACTTCAGTCCTCTCATTCGGTAAAACTCTTGAATTTGTCATATTTATCAACTATAAAAAATATTTTAAAGTATTTTTTAATGTTTGATTATTTTTTTAATCTAAATGAGGCTCAAGACACATGTATCCTCAAATGAAAAAAAAAAATAAAAAAAATTTAAGAAGCATTATGGCTCCTTTGAAATGCATTTTAAGCTTATTCTAGGCTTGTGATCCCTTTGGGACCAATTTCTTTATAATCATTAGGAAATGATAAACTTATGTTTTATGTTCTTTTATTTTAGTTCTAAAATATAAACTTTAAGTTCCTTTCATTTAGTCTCTTTGTTTCCATCATTTTGTTTCCTGGGTTTTGTCCTTCATTCTGTCATTGTGTCAGAGAATTGATTGCAGATTTGTGGAAAATACAAAAGTGTTTCAACAAAAATAAAAACAGTTAAAATACCAGCGGGCACTCTGAGGATCCGGAGGTGATGGCCCTTCTCAGGACTCCAAACACGGCTGATGTGGAGGGCGGGAGGGTGCAGGTTCTGGGCAGGGGCAGCTGGATGTGGGAGGGAGGACTGGGCTGGGTGAAAACTGATGTTAGTTGATAAGGTTTTTAGAATTTAAGCACCTCTGAGAAATCTTGTAATTTTTTTTTTTTTTTTTGCTTGTTTGTTTCAAATTGATTAGCTTCAAGTGATCAACTGAAATAACAGAAAACAGTTTCTTCACTGCATTTCCTGTTTTTTACTCCACTGGACTCCTCCATCGTAATTTCAGGTAACTGTCTTCTTTCTCAAATAATCTTTTTGTTGGAAACTGGTGTTGTAGGACTCAAAATGCAGGAGACCAGACTTTGTGGCAGAAACTGAAACATTAGAATATGACAAACCAGAGAAGCGAAACTGTTGGCAAAGCAAACCTGTAAAGCTGGCAATGATGAACTGAAAACAAGACACCTACATACGCTGAGTGAGAACAGTTTGCAGAAATGAAACAACACTGGATGACTGACATGAACCTGGAGTGACTGACAGGAGACATCTCAGAACATGACTGAAAACACCACTTAAAAACCAAACTAAACCACATAATCCTCACACTTTTCTGAGAATTTTGAAAGATTTTCCACAAGGTAAAATTATCCTTCCCACTACCAATGCCTGATTTTTATCATTTTATTTGTTACATAATTTACGTTGAATCAAACAGTGATGATGAATAGAACATTCTGACACAGATTTCTCAGAGTTCACCTGTAACATCCTTGGAAGCTGTTTTTGTTTTTTAGGTGATCAACTTTTCTCTTGCAGCCATGTTCAGGAATGTTGGCTACAGTCCTTTTAACCTCAGGCAACATTCTTCCTTTTTCAACATCCACCAGTTTGTCCTCTTTTCTGCCTTTGCACCTTCTTTCTTCATCTTCTTCATCACCAGAGTCATCCAACACACCAATAATATATGCCATCTGGAAACACTGACCAACCCCGACTTTGCAGTCACTAATCTAATTCAGATGACATTGTCTACACAGGTGAAGCAGTCTATCTGTGTGCGTCTACCTCCACTCTTATGGGTCACCCTATGTTCCTGCTTCTTCTCAAAGAACTGTCCACCTTTTACTGTCATAGTTTCAACATTCAAAGTCCCTATTCTAAGGCAATGCAAGACAGGTTTATTTGTATAGCACATTTCATGTACAGAGACAATTTAAAGTGCTTTACCTAAAACATTAAAAGAAACAATCAAAAGAAACAGTAAAGGTGTAATAATTAAAATAAAATTAAAAGAAAGAACAAATATTTTAATTTAAATCAAGCATAGATAAACAGAGAGGATGTAAACTTTTGAACACATACTATGTTTCAGAGTGTTTCAGCTAATCTACAGTTTCCTAGAAGTATGGTCCAGATCTGTGGTGCATAGAAGCTGAATGCAGCTTCTCCATGTTTAGTTCTGACTCTAGGAACTGATAAAAGACCGGATCCTGATGACCGGAGAGGTCTGGCTGGTACATACTGGGTCAGGAGGTCAGTCATGTATTTTGGTGCTAAACCATTCAAAGCTTTATAAACCAGTAACAGAACTTTAAAGTCTATCCTCTGACAGACAGGTAACCAGTGTAAAGACCTCAGAACTGGACTGATGTGGTCTACTTTCTTGGTCCTTGTGAGAACCCGAGCAGCAGAGTTCTGAATAAGCTGCAGTTTCCTGATGGATTTTTTTGGTAGTCCTGTAAAAACACTGTTACAGTAATCAAGTCGACTGAAGATGAAAGCATGCACTAGTTTCTCCAGGTCCTGCTTAGACATCAGATCTTTAATCCTTGAGATATTTTTGAGATGATAATAGGCTGATTTAGTGACTGCCTTAATGTGTTTATCAAAATTTAAGTATGTGTCTAACACTACAACCAAGTTTCTAGCCTGGTTTGTAGTTTTTAGTTGAATAGATTGAAGCTCTGTAGTGACGTCTAACCTTTTTTCTTTAGCCCCAAAGACAATAACCTCAGTTTTGTTTTTGTTTAATTGAAGTAAGTTGTGACACATCCAGTCATTAATGTCCTCAATGCATTTACCAAGAGCCTGTACAGGGCCTCGGTCTCCTGGTGTCAGTCTAATATATATCTGTGTGTCATCTGCATAGCTATGGTAACTAATGTTGTTGTTCTTTATAACCTGGGCCAGTGGGAGCATATAGATGTTAAATAGAAGTGGTCCCAGGATGGAGCCTTGGGGTACTCCACATGTAATGTCTATTGGCTCAGAAGTGAAGTTACCAATTGACACAAAATATTTCCTGTTTTCTAAGTACGTTTTGAACCAGTTTAGTACTGGCCCAGTGAGACCCACCCAGTTTTCCAGTCGTCTGAGTAGTATTGCGTGGTCGACTGTATCAAACGCAGCACTGAGATCCAGTAAAACTAGCACTGACATATTTCTACCGTCTGTATTCAAACGTATGTCATTAGTCACTTTGGTCAGAGCCGTTTCAGTGCTGTGGTTCTGTCTGAAGCCGGACTGGAAGACATCATAGCAGTTGTTTTTTATTAGGAATTCATTTAACTGATGGAAAACAGCTTTTTCAATTATCTTACTTAAAAATGGCAGGTTTGATGTCGGTATATACTTGCTCATTTGTGTTTTGTCTGGACTGTCCTTTTTTCTAAGTCCAACACACATGGCTTTCATCTTTACTCTCTTCCTACGAACTCACCTTCCTTCTCTCCTTCTTTAATCATCAGTAGTTGGTTGGTGAACAGCACCGATAGCAATCATTGTTAATCCAGGCCTCAACCAATCCAGTATGGATATCATTGGTCCGGTTCACATATGTTGTTTGGTTAAGATTTTACGTTGTATGTCTATCCTGACACAACTATCTGTTTTTATTTGAGCTTGGGACAAGCACAATGAGATCCTGCCTTGGGTCCCTTGTGGGTTACATTAAATAAAGCAAAAGCTACAACCCATGAAAATCAGACATTGTTTTTTTAATTCTTGCTCTGCAGAATGAGTAAAACATTAAGAAAAAGGAAACATTTTTGTACTACTAAAAAACATTTAGTATCACAGGGTCGTCAAACATATAATCAGTCTGTTTGACAGACCCACTCTGATAAAAACCTCTTTTTGGTTTTATTAAACACTTAACACCTATTTTTGTAAATATACATCAGACAACTTCTGCTCCAAGCTTACCTTAATTTGTTGCACTTTTCTTATGATATAGGTAATATATCAAGAAACTTAAGGTAAAATAACATTTCTAAGTATTTCTTTATTTAAATTGCTGTGAATCAGAAGCAGACAAAAAATGTAGTTTGAAAAAGAGCAGGTTACAAGTTCCCCGTACTGATCTTTCAGCAGTTGAGAGGGAGGGGAAGTGCTCAGCACCAATGGTCACAACCCAGAGGTGAATTTCTAATGAACTACTGTAGCTCTGCAGAAAGTATGTCCTAGAAAACAACACTTTTTGGGGGCTAAAATGATCATGATCATAATTTAAAGGCCACTGGGAATGTTTTTACAATAAATCTAAAGCAGGGATCACTAACGTGGTGCCCCCGTGCTATTTTTTTAAATGACACTTGCATTTACATAGATTCATAAATGAAAACATCTTAAAAATATTTTGATGATACATGAACTTTAGATAAGTTTAGGTGACCTCTGACCTACTCCAGTTCAAAGATCATTAATTTAGTTCAAAATCCTGCAGATTTGGTCATTACCTCAAAATGTAACAAGACTTTTAAAAATGTGTACGTTTGTTTTTCTATAACATCACATAATTGATAAACATGGAACAACATAGTGAAAATTGGACATTTTTCCCATGAAATGTAGTGATGTTAGTGATCATCTGAAAATATAACAATTACTGAGATTAATAAAGTGCTGAATGTTATCTGTTTCCTAGATTGTTGTCATTGTTATTTATGGTGAGAAATCTGTGTCTTTACAAAGAGGAGTATCATTATTAGTTATTAATAATGTATAACTAACTATAACTATTTGTTAATTCAAACTGGTAGTCCTTTGTGTGACTCGGTACCCATGAAGTAGCCCCAGGTTCAAAAAGGTCGGTGACCCCTGATCTAAAGACTATTATGGTATCTCTTTAAAGAATAAGTCACTGTTCTAATCAGGAACATGGTGGGTACCACACTAGATAAAGTCACAGAAAGGGAAAGGAAGAGTTATTTTGGAGCTTAAAACAAAAACAAAAAAATAATAAGAAGAAGAAATAAATAAGCATGCTAGTAAAGGTTGTAAAATTATCTAAAAACAGTGGGGTGTTCCCATGATAACAGTTGCACATAAGTTTAGAACAACTTCCAAAGATGTTAACTCTGATAAATCAATGTCAGATTACACCTTTCATCATCACTGTTGGATCCAAAGTGGGTCCAACGTCACGTACATACTGAAATGTTGTATTTGCGGGTTTGTTTCCTCAGTAGTATTCTCTTGAGCCAAAAAAAACCTTTAGACAGATGAGACAAAACTGCAGCTTTTTGGTAACAAAAAATGTAACCAGACTTTGAGGGAAGTTGAGCAGATCAGCAATTTTTTCTGGTGGTTTGCCCCTCAGGTATGAGTTAGCAATATTAATATGGGTAGTGCTTTTAAACTTTTCTTCAAACTTACATTAGTTCTTTGGTTTTTAGAAAAAATAGAGGAAAAAAAAACAGAAAACAGCAGAAAACCACATGCTGAGATGAGATACAGTTTTGCTCCAGCAGGCACTTTTCCCCACCATGCACTTATCTTGGACAAAACAATTATAGTAGTTACTTCTCAATTTGTAAAAAAAAGAAATTGAGAATCCCACAAAAATATATATTTTTTTGTTGAGGTTGATGTAATCTGCACAAAATGGAAATAATTGGAAATTCATGTTGGCCACACATGATACATGCGGTCGTGCAGAAAAAACATCTTTCAGTTCCTGTTTTCCTGACGCGATCTTTGTTAACAACTTGTTTTTTACTCCACCAGACTTCTCAGTCACTACTCCAGGTAAGATCACTTTTTCCTGAAATTTTCTTTTCTGAAAAAATTGAACAAAATTTTTGCAATGGAAGATCATCTTGCCAACAACCAACTGTTAAGCAATGTTCTTACTGGTCATACTTAGTGATTTTAGTGAAAAAGAAGTTGTTATTTATCATCAGTTTCTGACTAAAAAAGTTGTTGTTCACCTTTCGGCTTATCCCATTTGGGGTCGCCACAGCGAAACAGAACCCACTGTTTTGCATCAGTGATTTGGCAGAGAATAAAAACAAGGAATACAGAGAAAAAGAATGAAAGTTTTGATCTGAAAATTCAAAAATGCAAAAACTGCAGTGAACTAAAAAGATAAATTGCGTACAGTTTACAGTAGAGGAGCCAAAGAGACAGACAAAAGCAGAAGGCAAACAAAGTTCTATTTTGTGACTTTTGTTTTGTGGTGGAAAAATGAGCTGAATCAAAGTTTATTCATGAAAAAGTCAGAAACTCTTCCAGCATAACCACTCAGATTTTGTTGAAGCCCCCGAATCTCTGTTCTCCCAGACTTTTTATAGAGTTGCATATGTGACAAAAACAAGTTTTCCTGATCCATCCTACTGGAGAAGTTGGGAAACACTATGTTAGGTAATAATTCTCATTAGGGAGATCAAACGGCACATCTGATTCTCATTTTCCTTAAAATTTCCTAGAAACTTGGCTGGACATTGTGGCAGGTCATGTTGACCTGGGTCATTTCCCAAGTTAATACAGGGAACATTACATAGTGAACATGAGACAGATCATTTCAAGGAAGAAATGGTCAAAACAAGTTCACTTTTGGGTTATGAACTAAAATATTCTGAGTAATTTTCCTCAAATTGAATCAAAGTAAATAGTCGGGGTTTGCTCAAAGGGTCTTTATTCATGAATAAAGTCAGAAACTCTTCCAGTTTTATTTCAGCCGCCAGTTGTGCAAATTCTCCCACATAAAAAGACAATAGACCTGTTATTTTAATTATTTCTTATTTGTGATATTGGGCTATATAAATAAAATGTAATTGAAATCAAATTTAACTGACCTATAGGTACACCTCAGCAATGAAAGACAAAATAAGAAAAAAAACAATAATCATGCTATCTGATTTTCAGTTTATTTGCAAATTAATTATACACCCTTCACAATAAAAATTTAAAATCATGAGAACATTTATCAATTTTCATAACTCCATTCAAAAAAGTTACATTTTCATAGAAAAGATTCCGGTCTGAGTGTTAAGTTGATTTCAAGTTCTATTTGTTTATTTTTTTAACATAAATTGGGGTTTCAGCTCATTCCAGGAATTTTAACAACTTTACTTGTGACAATTAAAAGATCTAAAAAAAGGCCATGCCTTAAAAAACAGAAACTATTTGAATCAAACAAAAAAACATGACTCCATGTGCACAAGTTTTTAAATGTTATACTTTGACAGAAACTCTTGGACTGATTAAGTTATTTAACTTTTTTTATTTTTTTGTAGAGCAAAGGATGGCCAATGATCTGTTTTCCATCATTTCAAGAGAAATGAAGGATAAGCCTGTAGTATCAACTGTTCTTGTGGGATTGTTTCTTGTTGTATTTGAGAAGATGCTGGACTTAGAATTTGTGTGTCCTTGCTTTGAAAAAAAATATTGTAACGGAATATTTGTTTTTCTTTATTTTTTTGTCCCATCACTTGGAATCTTTGTTTTAATGTGTCATGTGTATGAAAAAAGTTGCTGTTCCTGTCACGGTTGCTCTTGGTACATTTGCTCACACACTGTAGGTCCTCCTCTCACATGGATCATCATATTGTTGCTTGATGGACGATATCTAGCTTGTGCATTCACCAACTGGTCAGGAATGTATGAAGTTACTGGTGGTGGAGTGATGAGATGGTGCCAATCAGAAAACTACTCATCTGAGAGGCTAAGCTTTACTCACACATTATACACAATCTCTCAGGTGAGAAGCAATTAACTTTTATAAATAAAAGCCATTATCATGCTGGCTGCTAGAAATACATGTTTACAAAGTTCATAACACAGTTTTGTCTGTATTCTCTTGGGAATTAGTTCTGTGGACTCGGACTCTGCATCCTCTTTGGAGGGATTGTTTCCTGCCGTTGGAGAAAACATTGCATCTCAGGGAATAAAGAAGGGATGGCTCTCCAGAGGAGACAACCTACGTCAACGGATCAAATCCTTATTCTGGAAGAAACTGATACATAGGAGACCAATTTGGGAATTAGTGTTGTATCTACTCAATAGCTTGTTATCATGTGGTCAAAAGGAGTGACAGAGTAGGTATTTAGCCTCTTAAAGTTTCCCTCTGATGAAAATCAGGTTTTCTGAGTTTTTAACATGTATTTGTGACATTTTTCTTATAAAAGAGAAAAAATTCAACAAGAACTTATTTTGTTTTTGTATTGTATTTCTCCTTTTAAATTGCTGTCAATCAAACTTTCACAGAAATAATCTGTTTGAACTATTGAACTGTTAACACGTCAGCTCTCCTGCACATGCACTAAACCCCTCATCTAGCTCAGCTAGCGTGTCTATAGTTCAGGTGCTGCAGAAAAGAAGATGGCGTCTTACCTTTGACTGCAGTCAAATGAGCCGCCGTTCACATTTCCATTGTCAAATCAGCCGTCACTGGATTTTTGTGTGAGTTTCTTACAATACTTAGGGTAGAAGGGCTCCGAATGCTGGTTAATCTCAGCGAGACTCCACAGAGCTTTTTGATGTGACAATGGAAATGCAAATGGTGGCTGATTTGACCGCAGTTGTAAACAATTGTAAATCAATGAAGGTTCTGTCTACAAAGCTCTTCACTTCCTTGTCCGAGCTGACATCCAGTTCAAAACTATACTGCTGGACATTTTTGTGTAGCAGTGGTGAAGATTTACACTAGCGAGACACAGAGCTATCATGATCAGACAGTGGGGGGGGGGGGTGTTCCTGAGCTCCAGCTAAGCTCCAAAAGCCACGCCCCCACATAGGAGATTTTGGAGATGGAGGCTTCAGATCAACATGAAAAATGGCTTTTTAGGACATTTAAGGTTGTGGGATTTCAGTTAAAAACTTCATAATCATAGTTAAAACATTACTGGGAACATTTTTTTTATAAAAAAAACAATTTTTTTTAATTAAAAAAATGTCATGGGGGATTTAAAAGATCAATATGTGAGTTGGAAAAGGTGTAAGTTTGTTTTTCTATTTAATCCATAATTAATAATTTGTATATAAAATTACTTTAATATCAATAAGATGATTTGTACACAAAACTGGGAATCATGTACTGTAGAAATTAAAAGTATATTTTTGTAAAAATATGATTGCTTTTTTTGTTTTTTTTTAACAGCTAATTTGATGGTAATGTTCAATATATGCTAATGGGTTCAATGATTTCATCTGGATACCTTCTACGTTCTCCTTGTCGTCTCCAGACTCTTTCACGTCTATCACAGGTGCTCAGGGTGAACCTGCTCTCGTCTGTGAAAAGTACAGGGCGCCAGTGGTGGACTTGTCAATTCTGGTGTTCTTGAGCAAATGCCAGTGGAGCTCCACGGTGCTGGGCAGTGAGCACAGGGCCCACTACAGGACGTGGGGCCCTCAGGCCACCTTCATGAAGTCTGTTCCTGATTGTTTGGGTAGAGACATTCACACCAGTGGCCCTCTGGAGGTCATTCTGTAGGGCACGAGCAGTGCTCAGCCTGTTCCGCCTTGCACAAAGGAGCAGGTATGGGTCCTGCTGAGGGGTTGAGGACCTTCTACGGCCCCTGTCCAGCTCTCCCAGAATAACCACCAGTCTCCTGAAATCTCCTCCATGTTCTGGAGATTGTGCTGGAGACACATTAAACCTTCTTACTTCAGCACGTGTGGATGTGCCATCCTGGAGAAGTTGGACAACCTGTGCAACTTCTGTTGGGTTAAGGAGTCGCCTCATACTGTCAGTAGAGATAATTATCAAGCCAAAATCAGCACGAGTGGAAAACCAGCCAAAAAAGATCAAGAGG
>NC_050514.1:8214581-8234815 GCF_002922805.2 Oryzias melastigma
TGTCCAGCTCTCCCAGAATAACCACCAGTCTCCTGAAATCTCCTCCATGTTCTGGAGATTGTGCTGGGAGACACATTAAACCTTCTTAACGAGGCCCTCAGCTCCTTAACCAACCAGAAAATTATCAGACAGGTTTAATTCAATTCATGCCAGGCCCAATAAAAAAGTGTTCCTTTAATTTTTGTGAGCAGTGTACTAACAACCTATGTAGTGCAGGACCATATAGTGCCCTGGATTTTAAAAGCAATTTGGACACCATGGTCACTGTTTTTTTAATGCATTGTGGTCTATATTTGCTAATCCAGTGAGCATTGATGCACACTAGTTTTTCACAAAGACTTCTGGGAAATGTCTTGGACACTCGCTTTTGGAATTGTAGATTTGGACAGCACTAGAAAATGGCAAACGCACTATAGTGAGTAGTGATGGGATTCGAACACACCCCTGGATGTAACAACGATGCTGCTCATCAGTCCAGTGACTGGATGGGATTTCAGTTATAGCTTTTTGAAGTAATACTACCCGTATTTGGGGCTGTATGGTGATTAGGACTCACCCATCACTGTGAGAAGGACCTGGTTCAAAGCCCAGCTGGGTTCCATCAGTATGGATGTTCTCCTTATGTATCTGTGGGTTTGCTTCGGGCTCTCCGGTTCCCTCCAACAGCCCCAAAACATGCTGCATAGGTACATTGGTGACTCTAAATTGCCCCTTGGTGTGGATGTCGGTGTGCATGTGACTGGTGACCTGTTCAGGGTGAAGCCTGCCTTTACCCAACAGTCACTGGGATAGGCTCCAGCAACCCCATGACACCAAATATGATACAGTACATTCTAAAGATGAATGGATGGACAGATGGACGGATGATCTGGATGTCAGGAAGTGAAGAGCTTCATGGACCGAACTTCCTCCAAAAGCCTGATTTTTTCTACTGATTCTTTCAATGATCAAATCCAAGGATCGATTTGACCACAGAAATGTGAACGGCGGCTCATTTGACGCGCAGGCGTCCCTCATCGCCCTCTAACTCACCGGCTGCTCTCACTAGATCACGGGCGGGTCTCCAACCACCGAGCTGCGAGCTAAAACCGGCCGGCACTAGGACCTGGAGAGCTCCTGCACCCTAACCCGGCTCCGGTTCGCGTCCAGTACCACGTCTGGTGGTACCAGCTCGCGTCCCGAGAGATGCGGACGTTCCGGACAGCAAGCGCACCGGGGGACGTTTTAAATGTTCTGGAGGTTTAAGCGTGATCCAGCCCCAGCATAGCGGTCTGTCTGCCGGCATATTCATGGCGAGCGCTCCGCTGGACACGTCGCTGCATCGAGCTGCAGCCAGAGAACGCGGCGGCAGTAACAGACTGTCAAACTATCCACAGAGTATCCCGCTTTTCTCAGTCTTTAATGTTTTAAAAAACAAAAGTTCATTGGAAATGATAAATCTCTATTTCATTTATTACTGTAGTTCAGCAGAGGAGGAAAAGATTTGGTCCTGACAAAAAATGAACATGAAAGTGTTATGGAAATGTTATTTTTGATGTTTTTATTTTATTTGACTGAACGTTGATTGAAGTTTTGAATTTAAAATGTCCTTCACTTGCACTTGGGCTTTTGTTAGGCATTTTATGTTACTGCCTTTTATTGTTAATAAAGTTTATCTCAATACAATGTTACAAAATAAAGTATTTCTGATGAAAACTATTAATTTTACCATTCTTGTTTTCATAATTAATGTAGAACTGCTAAATTCCACGAAGCACACATTTTTTTTTCCTTAAAAAAAGGCCACATATTAATTTGCGATTCATCGCGAGTTAACTCTGGACAATGCGATTAATTGCAATTAGAATTTTTAATCGCCTGACAGCTCTAATAATTATGTTAAAAAGTTACGGATTTAAAGTTTTAAAAATGTAGTTTTAGAGTGTTTATTCATTCATTCATCTTCCTGACCGCTTTGTCCCTTTCGGGGTCGCGACTCGCGGGATGCCGGAGCCTAACCCGGCTGCTGATGGGCGAAGGTGGGGTTCACCCTGGACAGGTCACCAGTCTGTCTCAGGGCTTTTAGAGTGTTTAACAAATGTTTATTCTGTTCGGCCCGCGACCTAAGGTGTGTGTTGTATTTTGGCCCCCTTGTGCGTTTGAGTTTGACACCCCTGTTTTAAAGCATCTTTGCTTAAATATCGACCATCACACCGATGCTCGTTTGGCGCCAAATTTGAGGATTTTTCTGTCTTCATTCTTCCATCTCTGAGGCTCTTTCCTAGCAGGCATAGTTTCAGACGAAAAGGCTTTGTGTCTCATTTAGAATAAAAGACAAAAATGAAACTTTACTTTTTGCATAAAGTCTTTTCACATGAAGAAGAACTAAAAAGTATCTAGACTTGGAGGGAAACAACGTCACCCGATCCTGGATGACGCAGAAAGAATGACCTATATCCATGAAATGGGTCTCTGAAACAGGAACCCCTGAAGATAAAGAGGCTCTCATCCTTTTGTTGCCGTGTCATCAGCGCTGTGAAACGCAGCTCTGCTGCTCGTGAAGCTTCGCCAGCATCTTTCCTGCTACAAATCCAAATAGGCTTTGGCAGGAGTGTGTGTGCAGATTCACGTGAGTGTGTGCAAGTCATTGTGAGTCCATCCTTCCAGTGTGGTTACATAATACATGAAAAGACAGAGCAGATTACATAAAGTCTATAAGGGACTGAGCAGACCTGCATGTGCAGAACATCAGCAAACGAGGCCTCTAATGATTAAAACATGTGTCGATGTAAAGCCAGACTTTGCGAGCTTAAGAGTTAAATTAGAAAGGATCTTGCTTTCTTCTCTCTCCTGCTGTCATGCGTTTCTGCTCCTCTATCCTCATCTCTACATCTGACCTCCTGCACACACTCCTCTGGAGGAGGAGGGGGCTAGCGTGACTGCGCCTCAGTGAGATGAGCAGTGATCAGATCAAAAACCATCCTTGGGGGGCGTGCAGCACGTCCTGACCTGCACAGCCGCGGAACCTGGATCCGGGCCACGTTGTTAGAACTGAATGTGGCCTGCTGGTGTTTGTGACTTCTGCTTGAAGCAACACCCACGTGTGCACACACACATACGTGTTGGTGCGCTGTTTTCAGCATGGAAAAAAAGAAGCCCCTGTGGCTGTCTTTAAAGTGCTAATTTGAGGGCAGCCGCCGTCATGAATCCTGCAGTGATGAAGATAAACAGATGCACATGGAGAATAAGATCCAAGACATGACCATCTCCTTTAACCCTCTGACACCGGAGCTCCAGAGTTTATGTTCTGTGATTTACTATAATTTTTCAACCTTAAACATGATCAATGTCATTCCAAAAGATTCTGAAGGAGAAAGCCAGCATGACGTTGATCATGTTGAAAAGTTACAGTATGTTAAAGATTTTGTCTTTAAGTGTCACCGGCGACGCCTCAGGTGTTAAAGGGTTAAAGGTGGGTTTTTGTTTTTAAGTGAATTTCTGTCAGCACTGAAGGACTTTGTCTTCGGCCTAAATCTGAGACCAAACATAAAGTCAGGTATCAAACATAAAACCGCTGCTTGAAAAGATCAGCTGCTGTGCACAGAAATCTCTGTTGATGACTGGAGTGAGAAGGAAAGCTGATGATGACATAAACTGCTCTGAATGTTTTGGAGAGAAACATGTTTGCAGATTTAGAATCTTTTTAACCCTCTGGGTGATTCTAACCTTTGATTATCATCGTGTTTATGTCTCCACTGTTTGGATCTTTGTGTACAACTCGTTTTGTCTTGTGTAGATGGTGCATTTTTGATCCAGGTTTCACGTAAAACACGCAAGTCAGAGGTCGCAGGCTTTGATCTGAAGTTGTGATCAGGGGTTTAGATGAGTTGTGCAGCGATCCAAGCCATTACAGCTGACACAAAAACGTCTTGATATGGAATTTTGATGTGGGTCTAGTTTGTTATTATTGAACACCTGCAGTGACATGAATCCATGAGTGAAAGGATGTCATTTATGGAGAGAAAATGGACCGATTTGTGCGTGCGTAATTCTGGATTTGTAGCTCAGACAATAAATTTGTGCATAAGTACAAAAATTATGAAGGTAAGAAAAATACAATTTACACATGCTCAACTTAAAATTACACCAGTTTGAGACTAATTTCACATCCAAATCTTTAAAAAGTACACACAAATTGCTTGTTACACACATGCAAAACCGCAGTTAGACACAGAACTGATGTGAGACTCTTCACGTCTCAGAGATTCGTCCGAGGATGACACGTTTATTTGCTGCAAGAATGCTGGGTCATCAGAGTTTTCTTTTTAGCCACTTTGAACTTAATTTATCAATTATATCTGGTGAAACTTGACATTTTCCCACTTTCCTAAACAGATATTCATGATGACCCAGCATTCTAGCAGTATTTAAACGCATCACTTACAGATGAATCTCTGAGACGGGAAAGATTCTCATCAGATTTGTAGATAAATGTGGCACATCCCTCTGAGATGAAGATCTTTGAAATCTGCTAAAAAAGCTTTATGCATTCCAAAAATAATTTCTTTCTTGTTACACACTTGTGTGTTTTTGAATATTTTTTGAGCCACAGAAGAGATTTTGTCCTCGTTCAGTCCTTTGACTGTTTCCCTGGCTGTGATGCCATTGTTTTTTGAGTTTTTTTTTGCTGAAAGTCACATTATGAAAACAGTCTGGTGCTTCAGTCCAGGACTGCTGGGGGACAGAATATCCACCTCCTGCTTTTGGTAATTCATCTATTAAAACAAATTTCTAACTCAGATGGAATGTTTACCGACTTCCGTCAAACAACATGCGAATGAATGTTCCTTAATCTATTGTTCTTAGAACGTCAAATTTCTTATGTTGATCAAAGGCTGTCCTGTTTCTGTAGGTAAACCAGGAGAATGTGGTGAAGGTGGGCCACAGGCAGGTAGTCAACATGATCCGGCAGGGGGGTAACCGGCTCCTGATCAAGGTGGTGACGGTCAGCCGGAATCTGGACCCTGAGGACACCGCACGCAAAAAAGGTACGAGCATCACGCCACTCTGACAAGTGGAACACATGCCGACTGGAGTGAAGGGCAGACAGGACGCCATGCTGACGTTCAGGTGCTGCAGGGTGGAACAGCAGCTCTGGTGTAGCGAAGCATCACTGGATATAAGCTATTAAGACAAATTATCTATTGGAGAAAATGACAAATGAACATTTACAAGGAAAAAACACAAGGCCTTCAGCTCATCAGCTGGCATCACAGAAGAAAGAAAACTTTAAGAAAACTTTACTTTTATGAAAAGGATGAAAATGGTTGTTTAATGGAAACAACCTGCAGCCAAAACAGTTCAGAAATGTCTTTGTGTCCTGCAATATTATGTATTATCAGCAAAATACAGTCTTTTTTAGAAATTAAGCTTATTATATAATTTTGAGATATATCCTGTTGTGTGCAGTAATGTTAAAGCGGCGTCAGGTCACAGAGCCTCAGGGATTTGACCTCAGTGTGAGGGCCCTGACCCCAGTGTCAGGGCCCTGACCTCAGTGTGAGGGCCTTGACCTCAGTGTGAGGGCCCTGACCCCAGTGTCAGGGCTTTGACCTCAGTGTGAGGGCCTTGACCTCAGTGTGAGGGCCTTGACCCCAGTGTGAGGGCCCTGACCCCAGTGTGAGGGCCCTGACCCCAGTGTGAGGGCCTTGACCTCAGTGTGAGGGCCCTGACCTCAGTGTGAGGGCCTTGACCTCAGAGACGTATGACCAGAGGTCTGCAACCTTTAACACTAAAGAGCCTTTTCATCCAGCTTCCTGTGGACAGAAACTCAGAGAGAGCCGGAAAGTTTCACCTCAAAGGCCTGATCCAAATACTCCCCTTCTACCTTCCCCTTAGCCCTCCCCCTTGATTTGAAGTGGAAGTTGAAGTCAAAGTCATGTCCGGATTATTATTTTTTAAGTTTTACCCTCCAAACAGAGGGTCTAAATTCTGCTATTGTGAGAATAAACCGTGTTGCTCTAAGAAGCTCTTTTCTTCATGTTGGTGTTATCAGAACCACAGAAGTTTACATTTAAATGTAAGTAATGACTTTATGTTGTAGTGTGACCTTTTTAGAGTTACAAAACTGCTGTTGTTATGTTTATTGAAGCACTGGAAGCTCTGTGCTAACGCTAGCGGACCGGTGATGTTAATGACGTCATCGAACGAAAGTCATGTCTGAAATATGAAACACTATTTTTTTATCACCCTTCGTTTGGATCAAGCACGGGGGGATGAACGAAGGGGGAGGGCTAATTTGAGAGGGAGAAGGGGAGAGTTTGGATCGGCCCAAAAATAAAAAGAAGACACTTTATTTATATTTTTGTGGCCATTAAGCCATTCATTGATAAAATATAGCTTTGAAATGTTCACAATAAGTGAGTTTTTCTATATATGACAAATGTAACTTCTTTCACATTCAAGTTCCTTTCAAAATGAAACATCCTGTGTTCAGTTAGATCCTTCAGCTGCAGCAGATTTATTTTAATTAAAAATGCAAGAAACATAAGATTTTCTGTTATTTTGACTTTTGTGTTCCTTCAATCTTTTTCTTCTTATTCTAGGGAATAAAACATGACAATATTAGTGTAAAACCCAAATTATTAAATAAAATCTACATGTAAATGCAATAAGATAATGTCACTCTGATTACAAACCACATAAATTAAACTTTTTACCATCATTACCATCAGGCCTATCTGACGTGTCAAAAATCTAAACATTCATTCGTTAAGTTTAAAGCTTTCTTCAAAGCCAAATAGCCAGAATGGAGGAATAAAAGAGCTGCACATGGCTCTGGAGCTTTCAAGATGGAGGTCATTTGGAAAGTTTCCTTTCTTAAAATAAATGCTTCAGTGAATTCTGGTTAATGGCTGAACAATAGGCAAAAACCAGAGTGTTGGCCACACCTCCCCGCTGAGGTGCCCATGAACTGAGCTCTTCACCCCGTCTGCTGCAGAGAGCTGCTCACTGCGCCATGTGTGCTGACCCTTGTCCAGAGGATTGCTCCTCTGTCGGTTCTTTAAAAAAAATTGCTTTTTGGGATTGTTTAGTGTGTAAAAACCCTGCAAAAACCACACAATCAAACTGAACGTGTGACTCTGGAATAACATGAGGAGGAAACGAGACACAAGAGAGAAGGTTGATGGATTTGAAAACCAACGCCTGACATTCAAAAAACCTAAACTTCAACCTCAACAGAACCCGACAGAAACAAAATCTGACAGTCTGAAATATTAAGAGAGGACGAGGAACTTCACCCAGGTGTTTCCATGAAACAAAAGTCTGTGAACCTAAACAGCAAAAACACAAACATCTCTTTATTGACCTTATTCCTGGGGCCTCTCATGTAAAAGGGATTATGGGTGCAACTTCCGGCATAGCAACCAGAAGTTACACGTCTCTATTTGTTTCTACTGAAAGTTGCCGGTTTTGTTAGCTTTAGCGGTGAATACAAACTTTAAAAGCGTGTTTTACTTAATCCCTCAAAGTTTTCAAAAATGTCTTTGCACAGTTCAGGCACATGTTTAGCAGCTCGTGGTTGTACTAACAACCAAACTAAATTAAATTTGTGGAGCGTTTTGTGGGACATGGGCTGCTGACGAAGAGGGAGTGCAGCTGCCCTCCTCGGTACAGATTTTACCGTCTACCGGGCAAGGACGAAGTCAGAAGAATGTGGCTGAACATTTTAAATCTTTCACTTTGTGGATAAAGTACACACGGAGGAAAATCCGTATCCAACATTATGGTCGGGTTACTCCAGAACACCAGAGAAGAAGAGACGCCGTGTACTGCAGAGACCTGACAGCAGCGGTTAAGTTAGTTTCATATTCGACATTCGTCACACATTTAGTGATGAACAGTAGGGGTGTGCCAAAATATCGATATTGCGATATATCGCGATATTTAGTCCTACGATCGATTCTCGATGGGTTCTCACCAAGTATCGATATTATATTTTCATTTGAAGAGGCTGTTGCGCCGAGCGTCTGAGTCGCACGATGGAACTATTGCACAGATGGGCGCGCTGCGTCTGACTTTTAATAGTGATGCACGCGCTCATTCGGGAGAATCACCGGTGAGATACAGGCTCAGTAGCGCGTGTGTGAAGCATGTCTACCTGTCAGCATTTATCCTCCATCTGTAGGAGATCCAGTCGGTAAGAAGTGACTTTGTCTGAGCGCTAGAATGTCAGCGATCACTTACTTCCTGTTTGCTGTGGGAACTGAGCGCGTGCTTCACAGTTGTTTGTGTACACTTCAAGGAGCGTCGGAATTTTCGCTTTCATGCACATTAATGTTTAACCTGCTGGTGTACGGTGTAACTTTGATAAATTTATAATGTGACGTTTTCAAACAATGTAATTACTTGTTGCTAATGTTAATTTAAAGTAATTCTTAAATAAAAAAAACAGGATTTGATGTATGAACTTAAATTTAAATGTAATTAAACTAAAGTAAATGAATTCACTGTAAAATTATGGAGGTTGCTAATTAATTGAAGAACTTAAAATTATATTTATTGCCATTATTATGTGTGTTTTAAGGTTGTTACCTATTGACTGCTGACTGACCAAATGGAAAAATGATAAAGATTGGAAAATAATCTCAAGTGACAGTCTGAGTAAATCAGCCTTTATTTTTGGATGCTCAGCCCTTTTCAAGTGAGAGAAAAGTGCACAAAAAATTAGGTCAATTTTGAGAGAGACTGTAAAACATTATATTCATCAACCTTTGGTGTCGCCACTTGAATTATTTAATTTTTGTTCTGTTGTTTACAACAATTCTACACTAAGTAGTGTGACTGCTGATCATGTTTACTATTGTTAACATTGAATCTGACAGATAATTCAAATTCAGTAGTTGTCAATGCTCGTCAGAGACATAGTATCACTGATTTCAGCAATGTTGCACAAAAGTGTCTATAATTTGTTGCACAAAATAAGAAAAGTTGTTTATTATGATATGTTTAAGTTAAAAAAGATAAATGGGGATATATTTTCCCCAAAAAACATGTTCTTCTATATAATGTTAGTTATTAGAGAGGATTTTTGACAATTATCGCAGTATCGCGATATTATCGATAGCGTGAGCCATTTATCGCGTATCGTATCCTGAGGTACCCAGTGATTCTCAGCCCTAATGAACGGTGATATTTCTCAAATGCCTTTACTAAAAACAAACACCAGAAATATTTTATTGACAGATGATAAAACAATCAATGTTTCACATGACTCCTTTTCATTCTTCACGATCCACGTAACGAGCAGACCACCGCAAACGCCGCTGCAATGTGAGCGGAGCCGGAGCGCTTTGCCCGAGCTGCTGCTGAAAGTAATGTGGAATGTTGATTGTTTTATTATCTCTCAGGAAAAACATTGTTGGTGTTTTTTAGCAAAGGCGATTGAGAAATATTGCCGTTCATTATTGAATGTGTGACGAATGTCGAATATGAAACTAGCTTAACCGCGCTGCTGACAGCAGTGTCACAAGAGCAGAAAAGATATTTCGTGTGTAATTGCTGCATCTCCTGGTATCAGCTGTTCAAAAATTACCTGTATTTAAACCGCAGCTGACTTTGTCAACACATGAAACGGTCTAAAGCTACACCGCGTGATGCATCTCTCATCGCAGCATGTAAACACAAGCACGAGAAGAGATAACGTTACAATTGATCAGCACTGTGTGCTAACTCTGGCACAAATAGGCAGAAATAAAGAATTATGAGGTGAACTTTTAAGATTGTTCATCGCTTCACCACCTGCCGCAGCTGAATTGAGAAAGTAGCAAAAAACCGTAGCTAAAAATGCTACTATATGTTATGTTTTTTAAGATCATCCTCCAATCCCTCAATTTTAGCAGCACCAGAGTTGTTACGTCGCCTCTTTTAAGACATGACAGCTGGTTTTTCCACATTTATATGTAGTTATAGATCCAAAACAAAAGGAATTGTGCTGTCGGCTCTACAGTTGTAATGTAAATACATGCGAGTTCCGACGTCTACCGGAAGTTTCACCCATAATTCACGCAAAGGCTCATGGGGGCTTGGAATAAGGTCAATAAAGCAGAAGATCCAAAACAGGAAACAACAGTGAATGCTCACAGAACAAGAAGACCAGGAACAGATGGAATTTTGTTTAAGGGAGTCTGGATTGAGCTGAAAGTCTGAGGTCAAGTTCTGGGAGTTTCCTACATGGTTGCAATATTTTAGAAAAAGAAAAAAAAATATTGACATTTAATCAAGTGGGGGTGACAAGTAAAATAAAACCAGAGTTTTGTGATAAAAACCTGCAGAACTCTGACTTTCACTGACAGAGTGGCAGAAGTAGACGACATGAGCAGCAACAAATGTGGTCTGCCCTCAAGTTTCTGCAGGTTTGCAAAAGGTCCTTCTATTTCACCTTCAATTCTAAACAAGAAGAAATTTTTCTGCTCTTTTATTCTAAATCCTGGATTGAAATACAACTTTGTTTGGTTATTAAAACTATTTGTACATAACTCAAAACAAAAGAGTTCTTACAACAAAAGCAGAAAATATATTAGACAAATTTGAGATGCTGCTTTTTTATGTATAGAGGGATTCAGTTTGACCAAAAGTAGCCCCAAAATAAATACTTTTCCACCAACTTTAAATGTGTAATGTAAAAGAAACATTAAACCAAGTAAATAGGACTAATCTGTGATCTGAGAGAACAGGATCAGGTTGGAGCAGATTGGAGAAACCAGTGTTGTCATTTCTACCAGATTTACCCTCAAATTTTATATTCTTGGTGGGATGTTGGCACCTTTCCCTGTGGATGTTGTGAAGGCCGTCATGAATGAAGTTTCCTCAGCAGCAGCTTTGTCTTCCCTGCCAGCGCACTGAGCTCTGATTCGAAAATGACCTGCACGCACTTGTCTCATGTGTGTGTCTTTCTCAGCCCCTCCACCCCCGAAGAGAGCCCCCACCACAGCGCTGTCCATGCGCTCCAAGTCCATGACCTCAGAGCTGGAGGAACTCGGTAAGAGCGCCTCCTGTAGGTTTTTCTGTGCAGCAACAGCAGCGTTCAGTCTAACAGCACCTTTCCATGTTCCTTCTTTTCCTATTCTCTGGTGAATCTCTCGACAGTGGACAAAGGTAAGCAGCAGATGCAGCTACTTTGTGCCTGACTGCTTTCTGCCGGCTTGCAGCGGCTGAATGAAGCTTTTGCTGCTGCGTTTGTTTGACTTGGATCTATGGACAGAATGAGTTCCTTTCACCTTGTTCCTTGTCCTCTGCTGCCGTCATGCATGCAGGACTCTGCACTGCTGAGAAAACGCCTGGACATTCATGTGAAAACATCTCTTTGCTCCAATTGTGGTTTGTTCTGCTCAAAAGATCCCTGCAGTACACGTGCACAGCATGGTGCTGCTCCTGGCTCGGCCCTGGGTGAAAAAAAGAACTGTTCACCCCTCATAGAGAGTGAGATTGGCAGAACTGGGGCTTGAACTGGGTAACTCTGCACGTTTAGCCTAGCATGCTAACTGACTGCACCACCAATCAGCCAGCAATCTATTGGACAATAGGGGGTAAAAGAGCGAACCTCTGCTTTAAGCCCATGTTTGCTCCTCTTCCTTTTTTATCCTTAAAGTTTTAAAGAAGCACTAACAACGGCAACACCACCCCCCTCCCCTCCCCCAACCCAGACACCAGCAGCAATAAGAAGGGGGAGGCGCTGCACCGCAGAGTTATTGATTACATTGAACATTTGAATTGTTTTATTTACGGTTTTTAATAATTATTTTTTTCAGTTGAAATGAGTGGTAATTCAAACCGTTAAACAAAAAAAAGGAAAAACATTAATACATAATCACTGCAATTTGGGGCCCCCTCCACCAGGTGGCGACCTTGGCAACCACCTAGGTTGCCTATGCCCAGAGCCCTGAGCTGCTCCTGCTCGCCTGCAAGAGATAAACTCACCAAAGGTGTCTCCTGAGGTTTTACCTTCAGATACCATGCTTTATCTCTTATGGTGGAAAACCTGTTTTCAGGCAAAACTCTCAACAACATTCTTATTAATTACTAGTCCAGTCTTGTTTTGCACGTACACAAAGTGTAAAATATTCATAAAACCTCACATCCTCGGTGGAGTGCCTCAGAGGGCAGAACGTTTTCAAAAGGACACATCTATAACCACTGTAGCTACACATTCTCATTCACAAGTCGTCACATATTAACGTATGGCTAAGTAACCCTCCTTGTCAAAAATTGATGTTTTGGGTGTCCTCAACTAATCATTTGTTGACGTGCTGGCTCTTCCAATTAAATAAGGGGTCCCCTACCTACAGGCCGCAAACCGGTACAGAGACGCGAGCCACCCTGACCATATCCTTGTACCCACTCCGGTACCGCGCCCGGAACCGGCGGTGCTGAATGTGGTTAATTGGAACAGCCATTTCGTCAACAGCCATTACGTTTGGGTATACCTACAAAAAGTCAATTTTTGACGAGGAGCGTTACTTAGCCAAATATCAATATGTAATGACTTGGGTAATGAGATGTGCTGGCGGTTTCTATTAAACCGGGCTCCGGCCGGACACAGTACCGGATGCAGATCAAAACTCGGGACACAGCTGGTACTGGTGCCCTAACCGTAGCCTGGTCCACGTCTGGTACCACGTCCAGTATTGATACCAATCCACGTTCAGTACCGGGTTAAGGTTATTGTTAGGATACCAGTGAGGTCCCCGTCTAGTACCGGTTTACAGCCGGAGGTCGAGGACCCCTGATTTAATTGGAACAGCCAGCACATCAAACAATGACCAGTCAGGGACACCCAAAATGTAGGTTTTAGACGGAGAGGGGTCCTTGACCATGAGTTGATATGTGATGATATGTGAATGAGAATGTGTGATTTTGGAGACAGACCAATTTTTTTTGGGGGGGGGGGTGAAAAAGCATCTTATCTGAAGCATTAGTCACATGCACCTGTAGGGGGTTGATCTGTACAGGTTCTGCAGGTTTTTCTGGTTGTCTGGGTCCATGGAGAGTCATGGGGGAGCACGGCAGTTCTCTCAACACTCCTACAGAGACCTCATCAGACGTCAAGAAAATGGAACGTACCTTTGCGTGTGTGGTGCATAAGTGGCCGTAGGACATGTAAGCTTCATCGTAGAAAGAGCCAGAGAAAGCACTTGAGCTTTAAAACCTGTTCAATATACTTTCCATACATTCTTCAGTATTGAGTTTGTTCCATAACCCTTTAACACCTAAGATGTTGAGGTGACGCTCCAGTGTTTTATGCCCTTTCAACGTAATTCCCTCTTATTCTGAGGGAGATAAGCAGCTCACGCCGTCGTTTTCACGGTTAAAAAAAGTAATATGTTAAAGAGAGTGAGTTATTTAAGCGTCACCAGTGACATCTCAGGTGTTAAAGGGTTAAACCAGAACTGAATGTTGGGTATTACCTGATAATAATGTTCTGGGTTTTCATTCCAGAAGCATCTGGAGCTTCAGTCAAACTTTTTTAAGATCAAGAAATAATTTAATCTACAAAGGTTTGGTTTTTTTAATGATAGATCCTAAAATTCTAACTCTTTAGATCTTCAACTCTCATCATACTGCCTTTGGCCGCGGTGCACACGGGAGCTTTGTGTTCTATTAGTAACTCAAAGCATCTAAATGCAGAATCTAGAAACGTTCAGGAGAACATCTGACATTCAAACGTCAGAGTGTCTGTCTCCCTGCCTGCTCGTATTTGGAAAATACAGAGGCTCAGGACCAAGTAAAGGGATGAGCCCACTCACCTGCTTTAAGAATAGAAAAACAGGCTCTCTATTATGCACAAATTTGAGCCTTAGTTTAAATTGTGATACTTTGGGGGAAAACACTGAGTAAAGTTAGATGCTCAGAAGACTAACATTTTTTTCATCACCTTTTTAAGCCACTCTAAGGAAAAAGAAAGGTGGTAAGTTGCTGCAGGCATGTTTAAGTCTCATCTGCTCATGTGATTTCTTCCCACACCGTCACTCTTTGTGATGAATTCTCAGGTTCTGTTCCAGTTTGCAGACTGTGAGGCTGTAGACTGACTGACGTCTCCACTCGCATGCTTCACTCAGCTGCACGTCTTTACCAGGAAGCAGTCCTGCATGCTTGTGCGTCTTCCTGCAATGTTGCAGGCTTGTGTGTGTGTCACTGTGTTTCTTTATGGAAGTATTTGCGTAATGTAGAGGAGGTTTGTTCCAGGAAATATTTCACTCACGGACGGGTTTTCAGGGCAACTGTGCAGCATGTTGATGGTGTGCTGTTGCATCAACCCACCTGGGATGCTGGAGAACAGAAAATGTGCATCTTTCTGCTGTTGTGTGTGTTTGTTACTACAGCTGAGGTCATTGATGGTCCTTTCCTCTCCTCTGTGTGTAGATGCGCAGAAGAAGAGGATTGTTTTCCAAGTCACTCTAAGTAATCACTTCTCGATGCATGGGAGCTTTCCACATCCTCCAGATTTGAGAGACAGAGACAGAGTAGAACTAGCATGTCGCTTCCATGAGCTAAAACTGATGATACCATCACACTCCAGAGAAGATTGGGTCTGCCAAATTTGCTGTCCGCACCTTTCTCACCTTGCAGGGCAGCTCAGCTCAGAAAGTCAGTGGCAAACTTGACAGGCTCAACACTCATGGCTTGTTTGACATTAAACGAGGGCGTGACCCCGGGGCCTGGACGCGTGGAATCAAGCTTGCACGGCTTCTAAAGGCTGGACACATTTCATGGGAGTCCTCATTAACCCCCTCCCTGCTCTTAGAGAGAACACTGTTTAATCTGCAGGAGTCTGCAGAGGCTTGAGGGGGGTCGCTGTGAATGACCAGCTTGTGTTTGACCCAGCGACGCTTTACAGAAACAAGCTTGCTGCTACTGCTGTGCTGCTGCTCTGCCTCACAGCTCAGTTTGTCTTGCAGACAAAGTGGAAGAAATGACGCACGCCCAAAAGGCCTCACCTGTGGACACAAAGATCGCCACCATTAAACCACGCCCCTCCAGTCGCTGCCTGGTTACGCCCACTGACATGAATGTAGGTAAACGCAAAAGCTGCTCGGGAGTTTTAGTATTTCAGTATATTAAGTATATATATATTTAAGTATATTTCATCATCAATATGAAATCATTAAAGTTTTAGAAAAACTTTGACTAGAAAAAAACTCATCTAAAAAGGGATTTCTGTAAGCCAACAAATATGTCTACAAAGTGCCAAACATGGAAATAAAAACCCAACTTCACCTTTTTTCTCACAATGTTGCTGTTGTTATATTCTTCTAAAAATGTCACATGATGCTTTTATTCTGAAATCCCCCTCTATTCATTACTTTTAGTTTGCTTTTAGTTCTCCCAGAGCCCTCAGGTCCTCAGCTGCAGGCCTGCTGGTGGGCCGTTAAAGGATAACCAAACCAAAAATCAACTTTTTTTGGGTGTTTACCTCTATAAATGGGGCTTTAAAAGTACTGTCTGTTGGATGTTGCCAAATTGAAAAGAAAATAAAATGAACTTGTTTAATTCATGTAAATATAGTCTAAAACCATCTCTGTGCTTCCCCCTACGTGTTGAAACAAGGTATTACAGTTGGATTTGTGATTGGTCAACTGGTGTGAATCCCAGAAGTTTGACCTCTTCATGCTCTGAGCGCCAGTATAAAAGCCCCCCCCCATCTTTGATTCTGTTATGGCTAGCATGGCTCGTATGTGTTTTGCCTTCAGTTGTCAAAAATCTACTGGCTTACACAACTTTCCAGATGACTTGGAAGTTAGGGAACAGAGATTGAATGCTGTTGGCATTATATCCAGCAAACTCTGTCCAGGTGATGGATTTAATGAACGTTTCACTCTGGATTGCTTGTTTAATACATTAGCCTTAATTAGCTATGACGCTTGCAGCATTTTACCGCTCTCAGACCTGCTAACCCTCAGCTGCACCGGCAGCCTCAGTGTCGGGCTTTGCATAAACAGCGTCTCTAGCATTGGCATATATTACTGGATTGGCCCTTGTCTATTCGCTGCTATAGACAGAGACGTGCGTGCGCACAGGCACCATTAAAATGCAATGAATTGCATCAACAAAACGCAGCTGTTTCAATGTAAGACATGCAGGAATCAACCACAAAAATCGAGTCAATCATTTTTTAACAGATTTTCACAAAACATAACTTGAATTAAAGCTTAGAAAATGATTGATTTTGTGGTATATAGTGTTGCACGATAATATTGGTTACCGATAAATATCGGCCAATATTGGGCATTATGACGTCACGCTGATAATTCCGCTATGAAAAAAATTTGCCGATAAAATGGACCAATAATTAAAGGGTTAAACGGCCGAGGCTTCCTCACTGACCACTCAGTATTTCCTTGTGTTACAGCTTCTCTGCTCACCCCAAAAGTTTCAGCCTCATAGGTACTGCTGAATGGTGCTAGCATTGCGGCCCGACAACAGCGCGGACTCCGGGGGGTAGTAGATGTAGATGGAGCAAAAACGTAACAGAAAGGGCGGGAACAGCAGTAACCTGTCCAAACACCGGGCTAAGTACACCGGATTCTGGCGGAGAGGTGTGATTGATTTTAATCTGTTAGGATCAAGCACATGCATATGTTTTTGAAAAGGTCATTTTTATGATCAACCATTTATTTTACACATCAGTTTCAAACAAAGCAGTCATTATTGCAATTTGAGATTAAAGTATTTATTTTGCATGCTATTATAATGGGCATTATTTCTGTTGAGAAATGTCCTTGTTACATTGCTATTAAAGTTAGTCTTAACATTTGTTCTGACCATTGAAATGCACTTTCTCTATTTCCAGATGTATGGCAGACTGAACAATCTAGTAGTGTTTGTACTACCTGTTGCTCAATTTATTTGTAGGTAAAACTGCAGATTTGTTGGAATACATAAGAGCCATGCACTCTTACGTTGTACTTGCAAAAATAATTTTTTCTCAAGTTTTTAAATGAATATTTGTTGATTAATTGGTATCAATATTGGTATCGGCTGAAAGAGTCTGGAAAATATTGGATACCGCTATATTGGATATATTGTGCATCACTAGTGGTATATTTACATTTTTTATTATCTCTAAAAACTAAGCTGTAGATAGTGCAAGAACTGCGTCTTCTAGTGTTACAGGTAACACACTGCTGTCAAATGAACAGATTTTTCCTTTGTGCAAGAATCTATAGAACTGAGCTTGTAAACGCTGATTACCCAAGCCCAGAAAGGAGGATTGATTGATTGATGAAGTTCAGTGGCATGACTGGCTGATAAACTTTAACAATGTGAAGTAACAAAGCACATTTCCTATTAAGAACACCTTAAAGTGCTCTACAAAGAAAAAAACATAAAGCTAGACTAACTGTTGTTCATAGATCTAAGCCACACCTCTGCCACTCAGTCTGGCTCTACCAGCCCCGCCCCCTTTTTGGCATTTTTCAAATCTGGGCTGAGAATGGAGTTAGAATCCAACTGCACTATTTGGTTACCCTTTAAGGTCAGAAAAATCAGAAAGGTTAGAACCAAAACCCAAAGCAAAGCCATGTGGAGCTAAATCGGGGCCAATACTATTTGAAATCCAAATAAATTACATTGAAGAAAATATTGGTGTTTGGTCAAAAAAATATAAATGTTCAAAACTTTTTTTTATTCAAATATAAACTTAGTTATTTTCAGTTTCGAATGTTCTGTTTTTTAGGTTTCAAAGCTCGAAATTTCAACTTTCAAAACTTATTTATCAGTTTCAAATCTTTTTTTCACTTTCAACTCATTTTTTCATTTACAAATCTGAAAGTTTCAGTTACAAAACTTTTGGCCCCGTTGTGGTGCATTGGGGTGCATAATTACTGTCAGAAAATGTCTGTTTAGTCTGTACCATCATAGTCTGAAGTTGTCTCAAGACAGCTGTAAAAAGCAGAGTTTTATCACGTATAAACCGCGCGTCCAAAATGCCATTCTAGCCCATTCAAAGCGCCATGATATTGAGTTAAATACTGGGGTTCTCCGGCTGCAGCCTCATGGACTTCAGCGGAGCTCGTTCAATATTCCGGGAGAGACCCAAGCGGGAGCAGCTGCTCTGGTCTTGAACTGTCATCTTTTTCTTATTTTCGTCAAGACAATATAAAAGGTCCTCAATTTCCCCCCTCTAGGGTTAATGCGGGACAACCTTTAAACTTAGGTTGTCTTCAAACTGAAGGGGTTGTCATCCAGACACACCCCCGAGTACGACAGAAGCCCCGGTAATGAAAAAATCTCTAAAGGATTTCATTTTCTGTAGGTTTTTGTGGAACTCTTCACAATAAATAAACCAGCAGCATCCGTGCAGGATTACATGTTTGACAGGCAGCAAGCAGCGAATTTCCCAGGCGGCGCCGGTCTGCGACGAAAGAGGGGCTAGCCTCTGGTATGCGCTGAAAGGGGGGGTTAGCGTGAAAGCGGGGGGGGCGCCTGTGTGCGGCTCCGACGTTAGGGAGCGCTGCTTTAATAAGAACCACAGAGCCATTTTATTCCAGCAAAAGGACGTTTTCTAGGCCTGTATTTAACTCAAGAAGATGGCGCTTTGAAAGGGTTAGAACAGGGTTTTGGACGCACGGTTTATAAGTGATGAAACTGCTTTTTACAGCCGTCTTGGGACAACTTCCGACTATGACAGTACAGACTAAACAGATATAACCTGACAGTAATTACCACAGTTCTCAGAGTCAGTGAACGCATCGGGACTGAAGTTACCACCCTCATTGATTTTGATTGGTCCTTGTGTTAGCCCCGCCCCAACGTGCCACAACGGGGAAAGGGTTTCGTAACTGAAACTTTTGGATTCGTAAACGAAAAAAATGAGTTGAAAGTGAAAAAAAGATTTGAAATTGAAATTTTGAGTTTTGAAACCTAAAAAACAGGAACATTTAAGATTGAAAATAACTAAGTTTATTTAAGAACAACAAAAACTTTTGGACATTTATAAAAAAATTTTGACCAAACGCCAATATTCTTCTCAATTTAATTTATTTGGGTTTCAAATAACATTGGCCCTGATTTAGCTCCATAACATTCCAGCTCTGTGGGCCCATGGCGTTAAATTTCCACCAAAACTCTCCCACGAGCGTATATGGAACTCCACGCACGCAAGAACGCTCCACAGGCGCATGACAGTACAAGGAGGCAGCCTCACAGACACAGACTTCAGCGGATCTCGTCTCCACGCCTGCTCCTCTACTCCTGCTCGCTGGTGAAACCTATTCTCCGCGCTCGTGAGTGTATTCCTACACTCCTCTGACCTCTCCTGCTCGTCTGTGAAAGTGTTCTTACACTCCTTAAAATAGTTCTGCCCCGTGATGGTTTTTGATCTTCACATGTAAAAAAAAAATCTAGAAATGAAGCAAACACATGATGATGGAGCGCCGAGACGAGGTTTGACGAGCGAGCAGGAGTAGAGGAATGGGCGTGGAGACTTTGACATACGCTCGTGGGAGGGTTTGGGTGGAAATTTACCGCCATAGTGGGCCTCGCCTGTGGAACAGCCTGAGGATTAAAGGGCTTCATCCACTGTGGAGGAAAAACTGAAAATCCAACTTTTTAGCTTAGCTTAGCTTAGTAGTTTTTACATTTCCTCACTTTTTCATGCAATTTGATGAACTGTTTCCCAGCGATCATTTGGGCATCATGTGGGAATGTGGGCCCATTGACTGTAAAAATACTGGACTTCTCGAGCCATGAGGTCCCCCATTGGAAATGCATTACCTCCACTCCTCGTGAAAGTAGACCACCGCTTTCACCGTCACTTCCTGAAACGACTATCCCCATATTTGCAAACGTCTGCAACCCATCTTCAGCGATTGGTCTGAGTCTCTGAGTCATAGCTGAGTCATGAATCTAAAGGAAGTACTGTCGCCAATCAGGAGTGAGTTTATTGTGAGTGTCCGCCTCTTTCCACGCCTCGACCACGAGACCGCGGGATGTAAACAGCTTATACTTTAATAACACCGCTTCGAGAGAATTGTACAAGTCATTGTTGAAGTCTTTGAGGGAGAACCATTCCAACATTTGATTCTGTCAGCGGTCCTTTGGGATTTACTTCCATTTATTCCTTTTTGTCGAGATAAAAGGAGCATTTGGGTGACGCCGCTGGAGAGTGCCCCCCCCCCACGCAGAGCTTGTTACTTCACAAGCGCTGCAAGGTTACAGTCTGATCAGATGCATGTGAGAAGCACGTTCAGCGGGAT
>NC_050514.1:8234945-8260770 GCF_002922805.2 Oryzias melastigma
AGACACAGACTTCAGCGGATCTTGTCTCCACGCCTGCTCCTCTACTCCTGCTCGCTGGTGAAACCTATTCTCCGCGCTCGTGAGTGTATACACTCCTCTGACCTCTCCTGCTCGTCTGTGAAAGTGTTCTTACACTCCTTAAAATAGTTCTGCCCCCTGATGGTTTTTGATCTTCACATGTAAAAAAAAAAATCTAGAAATGAAGCAAACACATGATGATGGAGCGCCGAGACGAGGTTTGACGAGCGAGCAGGAGTAGAGGAATGGGCGTGGAGACTTTGACATACGCTCGTGGGAGGGTTTGGGTGGAAATTCACCGCCATAGTGGGCCTCGCCTGTGGAACAGCCTGAGGATTAAAGGGCTTCATCCACTGTGGAGGAAAAACTGAAAATCCAACTTTTTAGCTTAGCTTAGCTTAGTAGTTTTTACATTTCCTCACTTTTTCATGCAATTTGATGAACTGTTTCCCAGCGATCATTTGGGCATAATGTGGGAATGTGGGCCCATTGACTGTAAAAATACTGGACTTCTCGAGCCATGAGGTCCCCCATTGGAAATGCATTACCTCCACTCCTCGTGAAAGTAGACCACCGCTTTCACCGTCACTTCCTGAAACGGCTATCCACATATTTGCAAACGTCTGCAACCCATCTTCAGCGATTGGTCTGAGTCTCTGTGAGTCATAGCTGAGTCATGGAATCTAAAGGAAGTACTGTCGCCAATCAGGAGTGAGTTTATTGTGAGTGTCCGCCTCTTTCCACGCCTCGACCACGAGACCGCGGAATGTAAACAGATTCTACTTTAATAACACCGGAGAATTGTACAAGTCATTGTTCAAGTCTTTGAGGGAGAACCATTCCAACATTTGATTCGGTCAGTGGTCCTTTTGGATTTACTTACATTTATTCCTTTTTGTCGAGATAAAAGGAGCATTTGGGTGACTCCGCTGGAGAGTGCCCCCCCCCCCACGCAGAGCTTGTTACTTCACATGCGCTGCAAGGTTACAGTCTGATCAGATGCACGTGAGAAGCACGTTCAGCGGGATTTAAAATAAATAACCATCCTAACAAGTGAACAGCTGGATCTTTTTTCTGTTTGAAAATACAACCAGGTCCTTTCAAGTTTGTCTCGGCTCCTCAGACGGCTGCGTCTAATTCAGGCTGAAGCTGGAAAAGTGAAGAAGATGAAACTTTGGTTGGTGATTTTATGGAGGAGCTGTACCATTCTGTATGATACACAACTTATAACTTATAAGCTACAATCAAAACTGTGAAATAAAGAAAAACGAACGTTAAACAAACAAAAAAGTCCAAAGCACATAACCTCAGAGTGAAATCTATTTCTACAGAGTAAATCCTCATCTAAAAATGTCGACAGCATGCTCCTCTTGTTGTTTTAAACTGCTGCATCGGTACATTCCATTGAGGAAAACAACAGTAGGACAATGATTGGTACATTGTTGAATTGTAAAGTAGGTGTTAAAAGGTCTTCACTGACCCATTGATGAAGTCTGCTCCCATTGGCTACCCATCATCTGTCAATCAAACGCCCCACATGTTCGACATCAGACCCACAAATGCTTATTGAGCCATCTGATTGGTCAATTTATAACTCTAATAACTTGTGATAATGGAAAGAAAATCTTTAAAAAAAATTAGGATTAGAAAAAAGAAGTTAAGCAGAAAGCAGCAGAGGAAGAATGATTATTCTGACAGATAAAATGACTGAGAAATAACTGTCTGTTTCTCAATGGAAGTCAATGGGACTTTGTCATTTCTCAGATCAAAAGTTCATCTTAACAATTTTGAAGCATGTTGGATCAGAGTGATGAAGTAGTAGATATGTATGTTTTCTTCATGTCCTTTTCCAGTCCCTGTATCATGACCGTCAGGGCGTTGCCGTGGTGCCGCCCACCGTGCCGGGAGCCTTCCTGGGTCTTCCTGAAAAGGGCACTATAAAGAAGCAGAAGTCCATAGGTATGTTCCCCATTAAAACCATGTCCTTTTTGCATTCATCTCATCACAATATTCTACTGAATCTCCAGGAACTTTCACTGTGCGCTAAATCAATATTGCAATATATTTTAGCTCATAGTATCAGGAGTTTAGGGGATGCTGAGGCTTCACTGTCATCACACAACCTGACAGCTCTCATGCAGGCCTCAGTTTCATTCACACCACCACTACAATGAAGGAAGTTGCTGAGAGCCCTGACTCAGCTAAGCATTCTGGTCTGATGGCCTCAGAATCTCATTACTGTACAATATAAGACAGAAATATTATGTTCTATAGACAGCATCTGTTTACTTTGAGTAAATATGCGCTTTCGTCTTTTATATCCCAGCCAGCAAGGCCTCGTGGGCCCCATAAGTGGGCAGAGAATGTGGGCCCCAATTGGGTTTGTCCGCAGTTTCCGTGGTGGCCCCAGCTGTGTTTGCCCACATTAGCTTAGGTGGCTATGCTAGCCAGTAGCCCGGTGGACAGCGTAGCAAGTTTTTCAGTTTATTTACTACGCACCAATTCACTACAAAGCTTATCTTAGATGCTTCCCTAAAAAACAAGATCCTCTAGCAAAATGCATGAAAATAAATTTATAAAATATTTCAGACCAGATCATTGCATTAAAGTCCCATTCCAACAACTCTATTTGATCTGTTTTCAAAGTGTTCCCAGTCAACTTTTGAAACGAAATCAAAAACCTGTGTCGTTTTTTAAGACATAGTTTCTGCAGAGCGGCAGAGGTTTATTCAAAATTTGCCTCTGAGTTGTGGGTGGGACTGAGCACAGAGTAAGCCTTCAATGATATCCCAACAACCCTTTGTTAAAACATTCTCCTGCTAGCCTGCAGACCGTCACAACCCAAAGCTAACATTAGCGGTGCAACAAAGATGGCGGGCAACATCAGAGCCCTGCAGCTGTAGAGTTTAGAGATGGATAATGTGTACAGATGTGTAGTGTGGAACCCAGTGAAGTCATTAGCAGTGTGGTCCTCCAGGCATCCTCATATATTTTCCTCTCTCCTTTAATCTCTAAGGGACTTCAGAGGATGAGAAGCAGGGATTCCTCACCCCTCCCCTGCTCAAATTCTCACGCAGCCTGTCCATGCCGGACACATCCGAGGACATCCCTCCTCCACCAGCCATTTCCCCCCCTTCACCACCTGCCTACAACTCTGGTCCCACAACTAAGAACTACAGCACCACTCGATCTGGCTTCACCCAGAACTCGCCAAACGCAGTGACGACCATCAGCAAAGCCACCGATGTCAGTACATTGAGACGTGGATATTTCCGCCAGAGTTCCGAGCAGTTTGAGAGCATACGCAGTCGAGGGCGCACCCCAGTGCCCGAGAACCCATACTCTGAAGTGGGCAATAAGACGCTTTACGTGCCAGCAAAACCTGCAAGGAAAAAGGGGATGCTAGTGAAGCAGTCCAACGTGGAGGACAGTCCAGAGAAATCATGCAACATGCCATCGAGTCCCTCAGGTCCTGTTTCCATGCCCACTACACCCGTGGAAAGAACGTGCTCTTCAATCCCCATCCCCACCATCATCGTTAAAGAGCCTTCCACGAGCAGCAGTGGCAAGAGCAGCCAGGGTAGCAGTATGGAGATTGAGCCGACCACCCCTGAACATCCACCACTCACGCCCTCTGTGGGTGGAGGCTTGCGGCCCGAGGACCCACTTTCGCTTGGCAATCCATTTGCGGCAGCTATCGCGGGGGCAGTTCGGGACCGCGAGAAAAGGCTAGAAGCCAAGAAAAACTCAGTTGCCTTCCAGTCCATCGACATAGGTGATGATGAAATGAGCGGTCCCGCACCAACTCCTCGTCTCCGTCAGTCAAAGTCCATAGATGAGGGCATGTTCAGCAGCGATGAGCGTCTTCGACGGATTTTGGCACCACTGTCTTCGAAGCAACTCGGCCCCCCAGTCGGTGGTGGGAGTGGTAACATGACAGACTTTAACACTCCTGAGCCCACTGTTGTACGGGAGCCTCTGAACACCAGAACCGGCCAGTGTCCCAATCTAGACAGCCCCGTCAGTCTCCCAGCCACTCCCCCTAAGAGCCACTACAAAGCCAACGGGACTTACCTCCATCCTGTCACTGGCAAACCTTTGGACCCCAACTCCCCGCTGGCTCTGGCATTGGCAGCTCGCGACCGGGCCATGAAGGACCAACAGAACCATTCTCAGAATCAGCCAACAAATCCACCTCAGGTTCAGCAAACACCCAAGCATGAAGCCCAGTCCCTGCCTCTGCAGCAGAGTCATAAACCAGACCTCAACCAGCCACTGTTTATTGACACCAAACTGCGCTCTGGGATAGAGACAAGCTTCGCAGCAATCTCCACAGCAACTATGGGGCGACCAGGCCGGGGCGGGCTGCGGCGGCAAATGACGGAGCAGAAGTATGAATCAGACGGAGCGCGAGAGGAGCGGCTGCATCGCCCTGTTGAGGAGAGAAAAAGCGCGCCGGTGGATATGACCGAAACATCACAGCCCAAATCAGCAGGACTGCTGATGGTTCACAAAAGCACAGAAGGCACGAGCAGCAAGCCAAACAGCCAGGAGAAAGAAGTTCAGGACAGCAACCGCCCGTCTGAGCTGAAGGACCCCAACCATCCCGACCCCCACGGCGTTCCCACCCTGCCTTCCAGTGCCCAGTCTGCTGCATCGCGGAGGAGGAGTGTTCCCTTAGGGGAGTCCCTGGAGGAACCAGTGAAACTCCCTTTCCGCATCCCACCCCCACCTTTGGCCTCAGTCGACATTGATGAAGAATTTGAATTCTCAGAGCCCCTCCCACCACCACTGGAGTTTGCGAACAGTATTGACATTCCTGATGACCAGGCTAGTGCTTTTGCAGAGATGCTTCAGCAACAAAGACGTAACGGAGGACCCCTTCTACCCCCTTACCACCCACATGCCCCACCACCAGTCATGGACCAACACAAGCGGATGGCAAACAGCATGCCTCCTTCATACCCTCCTGCTCCACATGACCCAGAGTCAGGGGTGGGCGACTCAGGCATCGAGGAGGTAGACAGTCGCAGCAGTGGGGATCCTCAGCACATGGAGACTACCAGCACCGTTTCCAGCATCTCCACCCTGTCTTCAGAAGGAGGCTTCTGTGACAGCGCATTGGAGAGCCTCTACGCCACTGCAGACGGTCATGCCTTCCTGGTGGATCGGCCTCCTGTCCCGCCCAAGCCCAAGGGCAAGTCCGTCATCAACAGAACGTCGCTTTATCACGACACTCTTATTGAAGAGCCTCCCGAGTCTTATGGGTCACCAACTCAGGCCCCTCCTCCTTCATCCTCTGATTCCCCGAGGACCCCTTCCCAAAGGACGTCCAAGCTGTGGGGTGATCAGCCCCCTGAATTACGAAGTCCCCCCTCCACTGCAGACACCAAAAACACCGTGATCACCGAGCTGAGCTCCATCCTGCAGCACATGAACAAGCCAGCCAAGCCAGGAGAGAACCTGGACTCTCCCACAGGAACCAGAGGGGGCTTTGGAACCAGGTACTGCCACACACCTTCACATTCATGCGTTCTAATTGAGTGATTGTGTGTGTTTGTAACATTTCCATGTGTGAGATCCCATCACTGATTAGAGCTGGAGCAGATTCATATTAGCCATGTGAAGAGTTCAACCAGGTGTTCTAGTTATGCATTTCTCATTTGGATGACACTAAAAAGTTCGGTTCCTCGCTTAACATTTCGTGGTTTGTCATGACTTCTCCCTCTGGCTGGTTTTCATTGAACAGATGTCCTAGTTTTCACATGCTATGGAGTCAAAACCCTTTCTCTGCATCCCTCTAGTTTGTTTTTGATGAAAAACATCATGTGCTGTTTAAAGAGCAACTAAAAAACAGAGTAATTGTTGAATTTCTTGAAGCAGAATCTTTTGTGGAGAATTTAACTTCAAAGCTGTGATGACAGTGACTGAGAATACACAATAATACAAACTCAATTCAACACGACTTTAGAAAGACAAAAACTTCACAGAAGTCTGTTACATGAGGTTTCTTCTTTGTGTTGCTCTTCCTTTTACATGGGTAGAACCCTCAGAGATGTATTATATGGAAGAGTGCAGGAGCTTTATTTGTGAAGACATTCATTTTAAATCTTTCTTCAGCTTTAACACCTCAAAAAAGAAAAGCTGAAAACAGAGCAATTTGATCATTTGGCTCTCTGGCTTTTTAGGCTGGAACTTTAAACCAGTCTGGCACAAAATGTTTCCCATTTCAAAGCCTTCTTATCCCCCCCAGGAGAATAGCTCAGTCAAGCTGAAAAGCGGCCAGAAAACATTAAAGAACGGGACGCCAACAACTACACAAGATTTCTTGAAGTAAATGTTGAAGAAAGAAAGAAAACAGGTGAGGCAAAGCAAAAGGGAACTTTAGCTTCAGACAAAAGAAGCACAGAGTCAGTCAATGATGACTTGGTGCTGACTGTCAGACAGGAAACTGACTGACCAATAGCAAAAAAAAAAAGCCCAAATAGACCAAAGACCTGCCCCAAACTAAAAACACAAAAAGAGACAAGGTCCAACCAAGTAACCAAACCCAACAGCCTCCATGCCCACAAACCAATCAAATCACTCCAGAAACCCCTTTCATCACAAGAACAGCCCCCAATCTCTAAATCAAACCTTCACTGATGCTCTCACCCTACTCTCATACTCTGCAGACAACATGCTTTTTAATGCGTCCATCAGAAGAACAGATCAATGTTGATGTTCCAGAGATTAATGCAGATGGAGATGTTGAGAGGGGGAACGGAGATGATGTTGGTGAAACCAGGAATAAGGACCAAAGAGGAGCTTCGTGGATGAAGAAGGACATGAGGGTGGTTGGTGTGAGGAGGAGGATGCAGAGGATTTGTAGCAGCAGCAGCAGCTGGCAGCTCTTCCACTGCAGACCTGCATGTATCACACATCGATGGCTCCTTGAAGTTTTGACATGACGTTTCGCTTAGACATGTTGGAACTGTGCACAGGAGCTTCACAAACCCATCATGTCTGGCGTAAAAGGAATAAGTTGTGAGGTGTTGATGGGAAGGTGAGGAGCCGCTGCATTTAAAGGAGGTACAGGGATTTCCTAAGTTTGGGGTTCCAGACCTGCATACAGGCCTCTCACCTGGAGGAAAACCGGATACCTCTTTGATCCAGCTGGCACCTGAATAAACTCAAATCATACTTTCTTTTAGCTCTCATTCCCCCAGCGAGAGGGGAATAAAAAGCACACTCAATAATTCACTGCAGCCATGCATTTTATATGAAAGGACCTTATCGCTCATCAGAGATGGGGGGTGGGGGTGGTGCTCTCCACTTCTTTGCTCATGCTTACACTGTTACTTCCTGCATTTTCACTGCAGCACTTTACATTCATACCCTTTGACCTTTCCACCCTGTACTGGCTCTGCTGATGCTTCTTCCTCACTGCTTTCTTCATCCTCATGCTTCTTCCTGCCCCCTCAATGGTCTCTCTTCTGTGTAAACTGCTTCTCTTCTTAAAGACGTTTGGCATGAGCTCTTTTTAACCCTTCCTCTCTCTTTGGGGTCCAGATGACTCCAACCACATATTGATGTGATTCCTTCCATGACAAATGTGGACAAAGGTGGACAGGAATTTATGTCTGCCATGGACATTAGTGAAACTCAAAAATCAATGATAGAAAAAGGGGTCTAGATGACCCCACTTTTAATGTAAACAAGCCAAGGAGAGCGGAGGGGTAAAACAGTTTGTTGGAAAGGTGCCTTCACACCGAATGTGATTCGCGCGGCAGAGGTGCCCAGCTACAATATTAATCAATTACAAGTGCGCTTTGAGGCACAATACGAGCGACTGGTGCGACACAAAGGTCTGCCAGCAGCTCAATTTCAGCGACGAGGCGCAAATCGGGCGGCACAGCCAAAACGTAAATACCTGAAGATTGACCACTCACTGAGTCGCATCAGGCATTCAGGAACTCAGCTTTGGACATGTGACATTTTCAGTGACCTGATCAGCAGGCCAACCTCAGCAGAGCTCACTCACTACACCGGGAGAGCCTGCTTGGGTCTCCTGAACTGTGAGATTTTACTAATTTTCCTCAAGACAATAATAAAGATACCCTATTTTTCCCCCTCTTGGGTTAATTTTGGACAGCCTTCAGGCTCAGTCACAGAGACCCAAACAACGCGGAAGCGTCTGTCATCCAGACACCCCCCAGAGTGACATAGAAGCCCCAGTACCGAGAAAATACCTTTTTTTTTTTATTTGAAGATTTTTGTAGAACCGTTAACAAAAAATAAAATCTATGTGTCTTCCATTCATTGGAGGTGTGGGGTGCTCGAGCGCCGGCTGCATCGGTGCGAATTTGGGTGGCTGCTTTTTCATGGGGGTTTATGCAAACGCTCGTAGCAGAATTTTGGGTTTCTACGCGCGTTTGCATGGATTTTTCTTTGGGAGTGGCCACTGGAATGCGCGCCGATGTGTGAGCACCTTAACATTCACAGACACGCAGCCCCGGCTTCATGCTCAGGATCATTTTTGACATGCAGGGAGCAGCGGATTCTGCGCGCAGGTGAAAGAGGGGCGGGCCACCAGTTTGCAGCTCAGAGGTTGGGGACCTCTGATTTATTAGTTATTATTTGTTATTACTGAAATACAGAAATTGGCACAGATTGGGAACTGAAACCAAAACTAAAGAACTGCTTTGTCACCGGAACCAAATAAAACCCAATCGGTGCCCAACCCTAGCCGGCTCTGGCCTCATTGAGACATTAAAAAAGGAAAAAGATCTTCTAATTTAATTTTTCCCCTCGGGTTAGTCAGCCTTCAAGCTCAGCCACAGAGACACAGAAACACAGCGGAAGCGGCTGTCATCCAGACTCAGCCCCGTGTACCAGGAAAATCTTTTAATAATATTTATCAATATTTCTTTTAATAATAATCCTAAACCCAAACATGGAGACATGATTACCAATGTTCTCTTCACAGTAAATAAACCTGATTTATTCCTCGACATCATGTGTCTTCCACTCATTCTAAAAGATAGATATCCACAGACAGAGCTGGTAGCTCCTCCCACACACGGCACGGTGTGAGAAACACATTATTTGACAGGTGGCGAACAGTCAATTTACTGTGTGGCGAAGGAGGGGCAGAGCACGCAAATTTGCTGCGCGAATCGCGTTCGGTGTGAAAGCACCTAAAAGCGTTAGGGTTTCAGTCCATTCAGGCTCTGCTGCTTTGAATCCTGACACTCAAAAGTGTGGGACAATAGGATTTCATTGGAGATCTTTTGGGGCCAGAAAATCCTTAATATCCGCCTTAAATTTCTGGTGTGAAAGTTGGAGAGTTTTGTTGAGTCTTGCTGTGTCATTCTCCAACACTCTGCTCCATACAGTAACACCGACAGAACACAGCTGCTGTAGAGTTTCAGTTTGGTCTTGGTGTTATACCGTGATGACTTCCAAATATTGTTCATGCTGTTGAATATAACCTTTGCTTTGTTAATCCTGTTCTGTATGTCCTTATTACTTCCACCATCTGATGTTATGATGCTACCCAAGTAAGTAAAGCTTTCTGTGAATGGTAGATTCTGATCATTGACCTTGATTGGGGTCTGAGATGAAATGTTCAAAATCAGAATCTCTGACTTTTTCTGGTTGATTTTGAGACCGACTTGAGATCCAAATCGACTCAACCGGTCAGTCTTGTCCTGCATGTGTTGGTGAATATGAGAGAGCAATGCCAGATCATCAGCAAAGTCGAGATCCTCCAGGGTGGAGAAAAGTGTCCATCTAATGAAATCCTATTGTCCCGTTGCAACCAAGAAGACATGACAACAATTATCCTCAAAAGACGCTGGACATGAATAGGACACGTACTGAGGAGTGAAGAAAACACAATCATAAAAACAGCACTACACTGGACACCAGATGGAAAAAGAAAAAGAAGACGGCCCAAAATCACCTGGTGCTGAACAGTAGAGGCTGAGCTAAAAAAATTTGGATACACCTGGGGAACAATCTACACCTTGGCCCGTGACCGTCAGAAATGGAAAGATTTAATTGCTGCCCTAAGCGTCTCAAGGCGTAAAGGGCAGTAAGTAAGTAGTACTCAAAAGTGTAAGAGGTAGATCTTTATTCTATTTTAATGCAAGATGTTTTATACCCCAGAGTGAGAAACAGATCAATAACTGCCAGCAAAACCCAGCAGACGTGAGCTAAAGCAGAAGGATTCCCTGTGAAGGAAGAGAATCTGCTCTTTTCTCATCAAAGCATCAATTAGATCCGATCAAATGAATGTATATAAAGTTGCATTTGAATTCTCTGTCAGCGTTTATCATCACAAAGACTTAAGCAAGTTTTAAAAAATTCCTTCTAAAGATGTTGAGTCACAACACCGCACAGTAAAACATAAAACAATAAAATGTTTCTAAATGAAAGTCTTCTCCAGGCACTTTGTGATAGCTAGAGATCTGCAATAGTGGTTAGAATGTCAACAGTTCAACCGAGTTATAACAATAAGACAGACTGATTTCTGGTTTCATGAAATAGTCAGACCGGATAAATACAAACAATTCACAATGCTGACAGTTGAGATGCAACAGGCTGACTCAAACAGTCGGAGGAAGTTCTGAAACTTACCTGAAGCTCAATTATCTAACAGTCAGAGTCAGACAGGCTAAAGAGCTACAATTGCAAAAATGCAAAAGTACCAATTCAAAGAGTACACACTAAATCTGTGGAAGTTCTAAACTGTAAAACACAAAATCAAATAAATATAGATATAAAATTGTTCAAATGCTATACATTTACATTAAGTACATTTAAATGCGGGCTGCACGGTGGCGCAGTGGTTAGCGCTCTTGCCTCACAGTGAGAAGGCCCCGGCTCAAATCCCGGCTGGGACCTTTCTGTGTGGAGTTTGCATGTTCTCCCCGTGCATGCGTGGGTTTTCACCGGGGACTCCGGCTTCCTCCCACTGTCCAAAAACATGCTTCATAGGTTAATTGGTGACTCTAAAATTGTCCCTAGGAGTGAATGTGTGTGTGATTGAGGCCCTGAGACAGACTGGAGACCTGTCCAGGGTGTACCCCGCCTTCGCCCTTCAGTAGCCGGGATAGGCTCCAGCACCCCCGCGACCCCGAAAGGGAAGGAGCGGCCAAGAAGATGGATGGATGGATGGATAGACATTTAAATACAAACTATTTGAACTGAGCTCTTAAAGGTGTCAAGCTTTTTTTTCAGGTGGGGGTGTAATGATTCATTTTAGCAAAGATTCGATTCATATCAAAATGGTTGACGATAAGATTCGGAGTCCATATTGGTTCATTCTTAGCAATCTGATTAACTGACCTAAAATGGATCAGGACATCTTTATCCAAACTTCCATCAGTGGGACTAAGAGAGAAATACCTGGTACTGGACAGTGCAGGTGAAGTTTTCCAGATTATTATGTTTCTTGAATATACTAAAGGAAATCTGTGTATAAATAACGTGGCTGCTTGAATGTGCACTGCTGAAGGCAGTGTGAATGAGCTTAAGTTTCTTGCAGCATTTTCTTTCTCCTGATCATCCATGAACACAACATATATTCAAGCTTTAACTAAGGTCCTCCTTCATAACTTTGTGATAACTCTGTTCTCAATAAAACCTTCAAGAGACAAGCTATTGTAAAGAATCTTTTTAATCAAATCTACAAAACCACTGTCGTGTTTTTTTCTGGTTGCTATTTCTGGCTCATTTTATTCCTGTTTGTTCTCAAAAAGTAAATCTTTGCAAATATACCTGATTTCAAAGTTAGAATATTTATTTAAAAACAATGATTTCATTTATAGTTTTTTTTAGTTGCTTTCTTCCATAAAATGTTATTCCTGCATTTAAATGACCTGACAAGAGCATCAGTGAGACTGTTACTTCATAGACGTGTTAATAGCATCATGCTTATGCTAAGTCCATATAAACTGTTTTTATTTATTTATACATTTTCACCAACAGGCCGAAGAGCATTTGTGCCTCAGAGAAATGGCCTCTTGATGTTTGGTTCCACAGCCGTCTTTTGTTATTGCCATTACCTGATGACGTAGCAAGTCAATGTAACACTTTGCATCGAAAAAATGTATTTCTATCGTCATCAGTACTGATGAAGAGTCACATCCCAGATGTTTCCTGCTGCAAACAGACAAAACACAACTAGCCTCGAGGTTCTTTTTCAGCAGGCTCCTGGTCAGGATGAATGTCTGTCTAGAATGAACTGTTGACCTTTTCTATTACTTCTAATTCTATTAATTATTCTTAGAAACACTCAGTATTTGTCTTTATCACTTTTTCAGTCAGATCTATCACTTTGAGAATGAGAAATGATTATCTATGATTCACTGTTTATCAAAGAGGGATGAGACGTTAAACTTTTGTGTCAAATAAATTCTCATGTTTTCTGCCTCCTGAAGCCTTTCTTTATCCTACAGATCTATTAAATATTGTTTAGAGGAGGCATTTTAGTATCGGCAGTGGCTCAGGTGCTTGAGCAGGTCAGCCAATGATTGAAAAGTCGTCCGTTTGATCCCCGCTCCCCTCAGTCAACTGCCATTGTGTCCTTGAGCAAGACACTTCCCCCTCCCTGCCTCCAGTGTGGCTCCACTGGTGTGTGAATGTCCTGGTGTTGGTCAGGTGATAGGTGTGTACTGGCAGCCGCGCCTGTCAGTCTGCCTCAGGCCAGCTGTGTCTTCATCAGTAGCTTTCCATCACCAAGTATGAATGGATAATGGAGACACAATGTAAGAACAGAGGAATCTCTTATTATGGTTAGCATGAATTTGACTGAAACACACACAGCTGCTTGTTTCATGGCGTCTGTCAGAGCAAAGGTGAGCATTTCTCATGTTACCTTGATTCAAGCCCCTCCCTTCATTTTCCTGTGCATAAATTGAGCTATCTGTGTCTTTAGGACAGAGATGTCTTGTAGTGGCAGTTGAAGCTGTGGAGGGATGGCCATGTGGGGGTGGCTCCTCGTGTAGGAGTGGCAGAGGGTAAAACGTCAAACAGATGGCAGAGTGGTTTACAGATCGTGGCCTAGATTCTCCCTCAGTCCGTTCTGCTGCTCCCTTTCCTCCTCAGATGGTTGGAATCAGCCGCTAACATCAGACTTTCTGCTCTGAATGCATGTTTTTCACTTTTTATTCTAGCCTTCAAGATTAAACGCGCGTTGGTTGTGCCTGTGGACACAAATGGTTGCTTAACAACCAACGGATGAGAGCAGCCTTGAGGCCTGCAGTGATGTCAGTCTGAGTCGGGGGAGGGGTGTGTGTGATGAAGCGGGAGGAAGCCTCAGCAGAGTTCAGCATCATCTCACAGAGGTCACATGCCGCCACGCTTTTGTAGGTCACCATTACGTAACAGGAGTGTGTGTGTGCATGAGTGTGCACGTGTTGGAAGCACACCAGTGGGTGTCATGCCATGAGCTGGTGTGTGCTGCAGCTCTGCAGGGACGATGCGATGTGGAGCTGAGGAGATGAGGAGACGTCCTCCTCCTCGGCCGGCACCGATGGCTGAAGCCCCTCAGCTGACGAGGCTCCAGCGTGGTTAGCAGAGGACACGCTAACGTCAACTGTTCTCATTCAGCCATGAGTGAGAACATCTCATCCACAAACTGCATCAGGAAAACACTCTTTTATTGATAAAACATGAGCTGGTTTAAAGACATCTGAAGATCTAATCATGAGAAAACATTTCTAGTACATTTAAGACTCAAGAAGTTTTGTTTTCAAAACCTTAAAAAAAGATCCTTCTTCCTCTTATTCTGACTGATCAGACTTTACTGAATTTAAATATCTTGGTCAGGGTGTGTCAATCAAAGCCCCACCTTCAATTCCAAAAATGACAGTTAAGGCAGACACCCCCAAGCTTATACACTGAAGGAAATGTGCCTGAAATAAAGGCATTTTAGCATTAACCCTTTAACAACAGAGCTCCAGTGTTTATGTTCTCTGATATAATGTAATTTTTTAATTGTTAACAATAATTCCAACAGATTCTGAAGGAGCAAAGTGGCTAGTTGAGCTGCTTTTCTCCTTCAGAATCTACTGGAATTATTGTGTTAATGGTTGAAAAGATTAAAGATTATTTAAGATTTTGTGTTTAAGCATCACCGGGGACGCCTCAGGTATTAAAGGGTTAAAAAAAATAATGGACGTCTTATTAAGGAGTTCCTCGTGGATCAAATGTTTAATTTCCTGTATTTGACTGAAACATGGCAGCAACTGGAACATTTTGTTTTCCACATTGACTATAAAAAGAGAACTGGAGTGAGTGAGTGTGACAATGTAGCCACGAGGGGGCCCAAGCCAGAGTTTCATTGTGCTAGTCTGAAGCCCGGATAAATACTGAGGGTTGTGTCAGGAAGGGCATCCGACGTAAAATCTTTCCCAAATCAAATATGCAAATCAGACCTACGAAATCCATACCGGATCGGTCGAGGCCCGGGTTAACAACGACCGCCATCGGTGCTGTTCACCGACAGGGTGCCGGTGGAAATTGGACTACTGTTGGTGGAAGAAGGAGAGGAGGAAGGCAGGTTCGTAGGGAGAGAGAGAAGAGGAAAGTCACTAGTGTTGGACTGAGAGTTGGGACTTTGAATGTTGGAACTATGACAGGAAAGGGTAGAGAGTTAGTGGACATGATGCAGAGGAGAAAGGTAGACATACTGTGTGTCCAGGAGACCAGGTGGAAAGGTAGCAAGGCTAGAAGTTTAGGAGCAGGGTTCAAGTTGTTCTATCATGGTGGAGATGGGAAGAGAAATGGAGTAGGAGTTATCCTAAAGGAGGAGTTTGTTAGGAGTGTTGTGGAGGTAAAAAGAGTGTCAGATAGAGTGATGAGTCTGAAGATAGAAATGGAGGGTGTCATGTTCAATGTTGTTAGTGGGTATGCCCCACAGGTAGGATGTGAGCTGGAAGAGAAGGAGAAGTTCTGGTTGGATCTTGATGAAGTGATGATGAGCATCCCTGGAAATGAGAGAGTTGTCATTGGTGCAGATTTCAATGGTCATGTTGGTGCAGGAAACCGAGGTGATGAGGAGGTGATGGGCAGGTTTGGTATCCAGGAGAGGAATGTAGAAGGACAGATGGTGGTTGATTTTGCAAAAAAGATGGAAATGGCGATAGTGAATACATTCTTTGAGAAGAGACAGGAACATAGAGTGACCTATAAGAGCGGAGGTAGAAGCACACAGATAGACTACATCTTGTGTAGACGGTGTAATCTGAAGGAGATCAGTGACTGTAAAGTAGTGGTTGGTGAGAGTGTTTCCAGACAGCACAGGATGGTGGTGTGTAGAATGACTCTGGTGGTGAAGAAGATGAAGAAAGAGAGGGCAAAGGCAGAGAAGAGGACAAACTGGTGGAAGCTGAAAAAAGAAGATTGTTGCATGACTTTTAAGAAACAGTTGAAACAGGCTCTGGGTGGTCAGGAGGTACTCCCAGATGACTGGATAACTACAGCTAATGTGATCAGGGAGACAGGTAGGAGTGTACTTGGTGTGTCATCAGGAAAGAGAGTTGATAAGGAGACTTGGTGGTGGAATGAGGAGGTGCAGGAGTGTATACGGAGTAAGAGACTAGCTAAGAAGAAGTGGGACACTGAGAGGACTGAGGAGAGTAGACAGGAGTACAGGGAGATGCAGCGTAAGGTGAAAGTAGAGGTGTCAAAGGCCAAACAAAGAGCTTATGATGACTTGTACGCTAGGTTGGGTAGTAAGGAGGGAGAGACTGACCTGTACAGACTAGCAAGGCAGAGAGATCGAGATGGGAAGGACATGCAGCAGGTTAGGGTGATCAAGGATAGGAATGGTAATGTGGTGACAGGTGTCAGTGGTGTAATGGAAAGATGGAAAGAATACTTTGAAGAGTTGATGAATGAAGAGAATGAGAGAGAACAAAGAGTAGAAGAGGTGACGGTTGTGGAGCAGGAAGTAAGAAAGATTAGTAAAGGTGAAGTGAGAGGGGCTTTGAAGAGGATGAAGAGTGGAAAGGCTCTTGGTCCTGATGATATACCTGTGGAGGTATGGAAGTGTCTAGGAGAGATGGCAGTGGAGTTTTTGACCGGGTTGTTCAACAGGATCTTAGGTGGTGAGAAGATGCCTGAGGAATGGAGGAGAAGTGTGATGGTGCCCATTTTTAAGAATAAGGGAGATGTGCAGAGTTGTGGTAACTACAGAGGAATAAAGCTGATGAGCCATACAATGAAGGTGTGGGAAAGAGTAGTGGAAGCCAGACTAAGAGCAGAAGTGAACATTTGTGAGCAGCAGTATGGTTTCATGCCAAGAAAGAGCACTACAGATGCAACATTTGCTTTGAGGATGTTGATAGAGAAGTACAGAGAAGGTCAGAGAGAGCTCCACTGTGTCTTTGTAGATCTGGAGAAAGCTTATGACAGAGTGCCCAGAGAGGAACTATGGTATTGTATGAGGAAGTCTGGAGTGACAGAGAAGTATGTCCGAGCAGTGCAGGACATGTATGAGGGCTGTAAGACAGTGGTGAGGTGTGCTGTAGGGGTGACAGAGGAGTTCAAGGTGGAGGTGGGATTACATCAGGGATCAGCTCTGAGCCCCTTCCTGTTTGCAATGGTGATGGACAGACTGACGGATGAGGTTAGACAGGAATCACCATGGACTATGATGTTTGCAGATGATATTGTGATTTGTAGTGAGAGCAGGGAACAGGTGGAGGTGGAGTTAGAGAGGTGGAGGTTTGCCCTGGAAAGGAGAGGAATGAAGGTTAGCCGCAGTAAGACAGAGTACATGTGTGTGAATGAGAGGAACCAGAGTGGAAGAGTGAGGTTACAGGGAGAAGAGATAAAGAAGGTGGAGGAGTTTAAGTATTTAGGGTCAACAGTACAGAGTAATGGAGAGTGTGGAAAAGAAGTGAAGAGGAGAGTGCAAGCAGGTTGGAATGGGTGGAGAAAAGTGTCAGGTGTGATGTGTGACAGAAGAGTTTCAGCACAAATGAAAGGAAAGGTGTACAAGACTGTGGTGAGACCAGCCATGTTGTTTGGACTAGAAACAGTGGGACTGAAGAAAAGACAGGAAGCAGAGCTGGAGGTAGCAGAGATGAAGATGCTGAGGTTCTCTTTGGGAGTGACCAGGATGGATAGGATCAGGAATGAATACATCAGAGGGACAGCACATGTTAGAGGTTTTGGAGATAAAGTCAGAGAGGCCAGACTGAGATGGTTTGGACATGTTCAGAGGAGAGACAGTGAATATATTGGTAGAAGGATGCTGAGTCTAGAGCTGCCAGGAAAGAGGTCTAGAGGAAGACCAAAGAGGAGGTTTATGGATGCAGTGAATGAAGACATGAAGGTGGCTGGTGTTAGAGTGGAGGATGCTGAAGACAGGCTTAGATGGAGGAAACTGATTCGCTGTGGTGACCCCTGAAGGGAAAAGCCGAAAGGAAAAGAAGAAGAGAGAGTGTGACGTCACCTTTGGAAAATGGTTCACTCCCCGCTCCAGCTGAATAAAGTCAATTCAGTCGTCAAACAGACAACCTAAGTAAGCTGTGATTGGTCACGTTAGTCTGAGTCAGCGTTTCCATGGCAACCACCCTCACCAATCAGGGGTGAGCATGTTAGGAGACCACACCCCATCCAAAGATGGTGAACTCAGGAGAATAGGCGTGTTTGAGATCCCCCAGCGCTGCGCAGATCGCCTGGATTGCGGTGCATGTTGGTTAGTTTCTTGCACTGACGTAAAATGTGCGCCGTCACGAAGTATCGCGAGAAAGGGGCGGTTTCAAGGCGCCTTCCTAAGCCAGCACAGCCAGAAAATAGGTATTGCGCTGGCTGCATGCCGCCTTGATGACTACAAAACATTGCATTGTGGGAAACGGTGTCCACACAGTTCTTGTAGTTCGGTGTGAAATAACTGGTGCTACATGAAGGACATCGGTGTATTATTTTACTTTTTCTGGAAGGTAGTGAATCACTGATGAAAAAATAAACATGATTTCAAATAATCTGTGATTATATTTGTTATTGTTGCCTCTAAAACTTAACTTTAATTTAATTTTATTTATTTATTTGGGACAGTGCGCAAGCAATGAATCCCACGGCTATTTTATTAACTGTTTTACTCTAAAAGATGTTAAAAAATAATATAAAAGACACAACAGCACAAATCATACTAGGAGGAGTGGCATATTAACTTTCAGCTGAATGGTAAGGACAACCCCCAACTCCTTGATCTCGTACAGTCTCGTTGTTCGCCTTCATCTCAGGCGCCTTCCTCCGCCCCCTCCAGCAGCAGCTTAGTCTCGCCGACGATGCAGGCGAGGCGCTGGGGATCTCAAACACACCTAAAAACACTTTAGACATTTGACACAAGACCACCTACTTTTATCGGATTGGTCAATTTATAATTGCAGAGGAAATATTATGAAAAAGATATCATTATCAACAACAAGTTAATCTAAAGGTATCAGATCAAGAGTGGTTCTTCTGACCAGTAGAATGACTGATTTAAGCTGTTTATTTCTCTGTAGAAGTTCTTGGATTTTGGCTTCTTGGAGCCAGCAGGTACTTCCTGTTTGGAACACCAGGGGGAGGGGTTACTTGGTCCAGCTCTTATATACAGTCAATGGTTTTTCCACTCTTCTTCTTGGTTTATTTTTGGCAACTTGAACTTTAATGTAGAATAATTAGTCCTACTATTTTTAAAGAAATAAATAAATTCCATCTCACAGCATCTCACTCCTCATACATGTGGCTTCATCCGTCTGTGGATGATCCACCAGGATCCAAATGTGGATTGAACCCGGCATCTCTCAGACCGATGAATGAAGATTTTAAGTCCAGAAGCCACGACTCAACTTTAGAACTAAATGTAAAATACATCAAGAGCTGTCCTCTGTTCTCACACCTGTCTGCACCAGAACTCCCTATGATTACAAAACATTTCCACTTTCCTGATTCTGCAGACACTTCAAACTTCATCCACAAATCAAACATTTCTACCTGTCAGCTCGACCCCCTCGCCACAGCCTTGGTGAAATGCTGTGGAAAAGAGAAAGAGGGAAAAGGCAAACAGAAGCTAGCAAAACAGTGCAAACAGACCAGCAGAGGGGCAGAAATTGTCAGCTCATGACAAAAATCCCCATTTATGAACCTTTCCTGCCAGTAGTTTTGTCCTGATCAGAGCACAGAACTGTCCTCATCAAAATCACCTATATGACCTTCTCACAGATTCAGGTTTTCTCTCCATCCTCGTCCTCCACCTCAGCGCTTCTTTTGATGCCATCTCTCAGGCAGTGGTCCCCCTCATTTGTCTGATTGTTCCCAATTTGTTATTAAATCACCTCTCTCAAGGCAGGCAGACGGATCGTGCCTCAGTGGTAACCATAAGCTAATAAAGGTTAGCGTGTTAACGATCCAGTCAGTGCTTTAAGTGGACAACAAGAAGTGGCGGTGCTCTCTTTATCGGAAGTCCAAACATAAAATAGAATCTTGAATGTAAATATTAATCGATGAAAAGAAGTCCTTTTTTCAACGTGTCTTAATATGAAATAAGAAAGAGGGAGCTCAAGTCTAGTCTAAAAATAAATGTAGTCCAACACTAACATGTGTTAGTAAAATTATTTTAATAGGTGTACAATTATAACATTCATTTTCAGTTTGATGTAATAATAGACAAACAGGCAACTAACAACAATGTAACAAAAATACTGATTTTATTTGTCAGAATAACCCTTTTTGAACAAGTATCTATCTTCCTAACACGTTCTTCTTGCAAATTAGTTTTTTTCCAGGATATTTTTTGTCCTTACCGTAAGTTAGTCAAGTTAAAAACTGACCAATCAGATGCGTCAAATGACAGCGTGTGGTGCCCGCTGGCCCCCACCTTGAGCATTTGATTGACATCTTCTCCCGAGCTGCTTTCAGTGGAAGGAGGGATGTGAACTGCCAATAAGCTTACTCATGATTGTGGACTGTAGCTGCCCTAAAAACGCGACTCAGACAAACTCGGTCTTTCACTGTCAGTAGATTTGGCCTCATTTGGCGCCGGAGCTAAGGTATTTATACGGGGATGTTACTCCCTCTGTCCAGTGATAACATGGTGTAGAGATACCCACTGACGATGTACAAATTGGGCTTGGTATCTGCCAAGCGCAATGAATTGTGGGATACCTTTACTTTTTTTTTTCTAGGTAAATTCAATTTTAAATATGGGTTTTTGTCTACGTGAGTTGTTGTCTGGTTGTTTTACTTTGTTTTTCTCTTTATTATTTTATCCGGATGTGTTTACTTCTTTTCTTTTTGCACCATAAGTGAGAGAGAGGGGAAGGATAATGAGGACCTTGTGTTGTCCTGTTAGAACAGTACCAGTAATAGAAACCTGCAGGCCTAGAGACCCAGCAATGTTCTCAGTACCTCATTCTCAGGACCCAGGCTTAATCAACACAGCGCCCCTACTGGTTGGAGTGAAAGGTACATACCCAATTTTAACCATTAGTAAACTTTATTTTAGAAAAAATAAATAAATAAATAAATAATAAATGGCACCTAGCAGCAAGGAGGTGCTGTCTCAAAAACAAGTCCTGAAATCGTCCTGAGGGTTGAGGAGTGTCCTGTTAGTCCTCCAGCCGGTAGGGGCGCTGTGTTAAAAAAGCCTGGGTCCTGAGAACGTTGTTGGGTCTCCGGGCCTGCAGGTACACCCTTCTCGAACAGCATATTTGAAGGTGAAAAAATAAAAATTAAATACTCTACCAAATCTCATAAGGAGGATTTCTATCAAGTGCTTTATGACTCATTTGGATCAGGGCCGGATCTAGCCAGCCCCTGTTGGGGGTGCAAACAGAATATCGGGGGGGATAAGTTTGGGGATATTAAGTGGATGCAGTGTAAAATCCTCCCAAGCCCCTAAAAAGTCCCCCTTGGATAAAAATCCTGTTTTTAGAGATTATAACATGTCTGGGATAATTATGTCAAATACAATGACTCAATTTTAATTTACAAAATCCTTAAAAATCTATATTTTTTTGCTATGTTTTTGTTTTTCTGCATCATCTATTCACCTGTTGTTTTCTTTTTTCCACTTTTTTTTCTTAATAGTTGCTTCTACATTTTATGAATTTGCTGTTTTATCTTTTTAATTGACAACTCCATCTGTTGTTTCTGTATTGATTTAATTTGTTCTTTTAGTACAGATCATCAACTTTGTAATTTTTTAAAGGGACTAAAGATGAAAATTAGCTTGAAAGGCTATAATCTTATATATGTGAATTTTTAAATTTTTTATCAATATATGCTGCCCCGTCTTAAATAAACAATCAATCAATAAATAGATTACTCAGTACACTAAATATTATTCAACAACATCAGGATAATTCTTTAAATATCATGTATTTTCTTAATAGACATGAGTTTGTTTTTTAGTAATAGGCTACATAGTAGTAAATAACTGATGTAAAAATGAACAATATTTAAAATAATCTGTTATGTGTTATTGTTGCTTTTAAAACTTAGCTTTTATTTCAATTTTATTTATTTATCTGGGACAATGGACATTAAATTAATCGAGCAGCTATTTTATATCTGTTGTCCACAGACAAATGTTAAAAAAATATTATAAAAAATATCATATTAAAGTTTATACTAAGGAGGAGAGGCATATTAAAATTCAACTGAATGTCAAAGACAACCCCAACCTCCTGTTCTCATTCAGTCCCACTGTCCGCCTTCATCTTAGGGGCCTTTCCCCCCTGCAGCCCCCTGCTCTCACCGAGGCGTCACAGGCGAGTCATCTCAAACACAGCTAATGCTCCGGTACTGTTAGCTTCACTGCTACAAACAGTGTTAGCTTTAGCAACCAGAAACCTGAACATTGTCAACTCTCCCTTTTTCCTCCAAACTACAACAAAGAGAGCAATAGATGGAGGACGAGAAGGAGTTCAAATTACGGTTAATGGAGTCATTTCAGCGACAAACAGCAGAAAACTTCAAATAGCTCTGCTGCTGAGAACCGCGTGTCTCTGCTGCTGAGCCTGTGTGCGCTTGAGCGACGGGGTGAGAGAGGAGGACCCGAGTGAAGCGAGAGGCCACGCCCTCCTTTGGATCTACCAATCAGCACTAGCAGCTACTTTGAATGGGAGCCAGAGAGAGCAGAGAGCGCTCTGTTTTTCTTGTTTGCATGGCGTCACGTTTGGGGGGGGCAGTCCTGAAATTTGGGGGGGGCATGGCCCCACCTTGCCCCTCCAGCCTTAATTTGGATACGGAAGTCAAAATAGAGCACCGGGCGGTCCTAATTAGGTGAGAAAAGGCGGTGCTCTAAAGTGTGTTTGAGAGAAGTCCCGGTGCTCAGCACCGGAGCGCACCGGCCCACTTAAAGCACTGGCTCCAGTGAAACGTTAATTCCAAATCCATCACCAGAAAGGAGTTCACTGGTTTCAATGCAAATTACACTCAAACACTGATGCCTAACTTCCAAGTCCACCAGAAAAGTTGTTCAAGCCAGAAGATTTTTTACACCCAAAGGCAATACAGATACAAGCCATGCTAACGCTAACACGCTAACTATCGACCGTTACAGAATCAAAGATGGGCGGGGCTTTTCTACTGGGGCTGCAGTGCAACTTTTGAAATGATGTGGGACTCACACCTGTTAACCAATCAGAAAATCCAGCTGTAATGCCTCTTTTTAACCTGTAGGGGGCAGCACACAGATAATTTTTGAATATGTTTTCAGGAATTAAACAAGTTTATTTTAATTTGTCAGAAATGTGCCAACAGACAGCATTTCCAAAGCCCCATTTATAGAGGTCAACAGACAAAATGTTGATTTAGTGTTAGGTTTGCCTTTAAATGCTTTGTAAATAGGAAATTTTATTTGAACCACCATTGTTTTAGCCTATTCCCTTTTACTTCACTGTTGATATTTTTACAGTAGATAAAAGGAGGGATGATGAATTAACAAGTGTTGACTTTTGAAATGAAAAGGAGCTGGATGAGAGTCTTCCGGTCATTTACATTGAAAGTGAAGTTTGTTCCCACATCTAAAAAAGGATGCATTCAATTAGGATTCCCAAGAGAATCGGTTATTGACATTTGTCAGAGAGAGTCATGCACGTGAAGACTTGATTCAATCTGGAGAGAGTTTGTTTGAACAAAGACAAATAAAAGCACACACTGTCTCTGGTCCAGACATTACTGTTAGCTGAGTATTTTTATTTAGTGCCATCTGGAGTTTACTTTTGCTACTGCAGCCCTGAGGTTTTTGAGAAAACATTTTCATTTTCACTGATCGTCGCAAAGTGACTTTGTATGAAACTTGTGTGTGCAGACTCTGTTTGCAGCAAAGCTGTAGTAAACTGTCCTCCTTACTGTGGATGTGGCTCTATAGCTGCAGGAAGCAGGAAGAAGGTCAGGGAAGCTAAACGAGGAGCTGTGCTAATTAATCTTAATAGGCAATTACATACTTTTCACATCCATTTAAGTTATGCCACAGAACTCTGTAAGAGGAGCCGGGCTCCCAGCATCGCGCCGGTGTTCTGTCAGCATGTGTCAGGCTGCTGGAGCTCATCCCTCCTGACCCCTCCTCAGGTTTGTGTGTCCTGAGTTAGGAGCGAGTGTTTGTGTTCCAGCATGCTGAGCATTGAATGTGTGATGCTGTCCTTCCATCTCCGCCTCATCCAGGCTGCTGGTTAGTTTAGCTGTGCTGTGGCCCACTTCCACTCTGGCAGCGAGACCCTGTTGTCTTTCCCTCAGGCTGTTCCATATGTCACAAGCTAGAAGGAGCAGTATCTAGGGCAAGCAGAGCTCCTTGCAGTGACTAGAAAAAGTACATTTTCAGTGCTAGGGCCACATTCGGCCTTGTTTCATCCTTGGCTTAGTTTCCTGAGCACTCAGTCACGAAACACAAACAATGCTATCCGGTTGTCAGGATCAGTGATTAAAAGGGATTTGGTGTGATTCCTGCAGATATCTGCTGGCCTGTCCCATCCATGTGTTTGGACCCCATTATTAGACGGCATTGTGAAGCATTTTAATTATTTTCTTCCATTCTGATGTGGACTTCCTACAGATCCCAGTTTTGTCGCCTAATATCAGATCTCATTCGTAAATGCTCCTTTGTCCAAATTGTTAAGGCGAAATGTCCTGGTCCTGCAACGGTAGAGCAACCCCAGATCATCACACTTCCACCTCCATGCATGACAGCTTACAGCAGTTTACATGGCTCAATACATAACTACTATAAAACATGGAAGCCTTTTATCACATATGTTGAGGGTTTGCCTTTTGCATGAATGACAAGGTATAATTACTATTGATTGCTGCAGCCTTGTGTGCCAGTTATGTGTAGTTGTAAGTGTACGTTTACTGATGTGTATATCTGTGGAAAAGATACTTTGCAATATCTCTTTTTATTAATATTATTATTATTAATTTTACTTTCTCTAGTGTTTGTTTAGTATCTACTTTGAGACGCCATTTAATGTCTAATCATTTTTGTCTGTTATTGTATGTTTCATATTTCTAAACATTTCGGATTTACATTTAATCAGGCATGTCACTGGTTGGTATGACTGTGAAATTTGTTTTATTTTTTGTTGGTACAAATCCCTCTTTCATATACTCAATGTTTTGTAAAAAAAACTGAAAATCTTTAAATAAAGTTCTCCAAAAAAAAAAATCTACTGTAAAGAAACTAAAAAAGTATGTTGCATTACAATGGTAAATGGTGAATGTTTAAGGTCCGGTCCCACAGGATTTGGCGGCTCTATCACGGGTCAAAAATTTGGAAAGTCTGCCACACACTTAGACGCACTAACTTTATGCATGTTTGTGGAATAGCAGCGATACAGACACTGTAGTCCACTCCACTGCCAGAGCACCGTCCTCCCTCGGGTAACACCAGCAGGGGTTGACGCGCACGCGCTCAGCCACTAAACAGACGCTGTAAGCAGTGGTACAAACCACTGGCCGGGGAAATGCACGAATGTGAAATTTCGGCATCCAAGCACGTGTTCTGGCGTTCGTTCCATGGTCCGATCTCGCACTGAAACTGCAGTTGGACTGCTGTTCCACAGCCATTGCACGGCTGTACCGCTGGTACCACACGCAGTCACCCGCGGGCTAAATTTTTGTGCAGTTCAAAAATTATTTCCGCATGTAACGGCGGCCCCTCCTTGAACCGCCACCTTAACGTGGTGGAGGGGTTTGAGTGCTTGAGTGATCTCAGGAGCTATGCTGTCGGGGGCTTCTGCTCCTGGTAGGGTCTCCCATGGCAGACAGGTCCTGAGTGACAAGCCAGACAAAGAGCGGTTCAGAACCCCTTTATGAGTAAAAACATGAAAGATTCCGTTACGTCGCCCGGATTGGCGTCACCGGGGCCCCACCCTGGAGCCAGGCCTGGGGTTGGGGCTCGGAGGCAAGCGCCTGGTGGCCGGGGCTCCTCCCACGGGCCCCAGTCGGGTCCAACCCGAAGGAGCAACGTGGGATCACTCCCCAGTGGGCCCACCACCTGCAGGGGAGCTCTGAAGGGGCCGGTGCATTGTGGTTTGGGTGGCAGTCGAAGGCGAGTGCCTCGGCGACCCAAACCCCGGTCATGGAATTTGGCTTTTGGGACATGGAATGTTACCTCTCTGGGAGGGAAGGAGCCTGAGCTTGTGCGAGAGGTTGAGAGATACCGACTAGATATAGTTGGGCTCACCTCTACGCACAGCCTGGGCTCCGAAACTCAGTCCCTCGAGAGAGGCTAGACTCTCTACCACTCTGGAGTTGCCCATGGTGAGAGGCGACGGGCTGGGGTGGGCTTACTTGTGAGCCCCCAGCTCAGCCGCCAAGT
>NC_050514.1:8261640-8270060 GCF_002922805.2 Oryzias melastigma
TCATTATCCATCACATTCCATTTTTTAACCCCAGCAAAGGAAATAGTCCTTTGTTTAAGTGTAGTTTTTACTTTGGGTACTTTGAAGTTTTCATTTCTTCTACTATTTACCTTATTTATAACAAAAATATTTTGTAAACAAGGTGGCAACATAAAATGTTTGGCCTTAAACATTACCAACAGTGTCTGCAGAGAACATAAATCTTTAAATTTCAGTATTCTTGACTTAAAAAATAGATGCAAATTGTAGGAAGTCAAATGTATTATTCTTAATGATTTTTTTTGCAGAATTGTTAAAGGTTCCAGGGATGACTCATAAGAATTACCCCAGACTTCCAAACAATATGAAAAATATGGTAAAATCAAGGAGAAATACAGAATATGCATAGCAAGATTTTTACTTATTTTTTGTTTTATATAAACAATATGTTGCTTCCATTTTAAATTCTCATCAACAATAATCCCCAGAAATCGAAATTCATGAACTCTTTCTATGTCTACACCATTCCATTTCAAATTAAAATTTGAAATGGATTTTTTGTTACTAAACAACATAAACTTTGTTTTTAATTGAGAGTTTGTTTCTATTAAACCATTCCTCAAGTAAAATCATTTCTTGCTCGATTAGAAACTAATGTATCCAAATTTTTCCCAGACCAAAAAAAATGGTGTCGTCAGCAAACAAAACAAATTGCAGTATTTTGGACACATCCCAAAGATCATTTATGTATACAATAAAAAAAATTGCTCCCAGTACAGAGCCTTGTGGAATACCACAATGAATTTTTGACGTTTTGATAGATGTCCTGCATATTCCACATACTGTTAACGATTGTCTAAGTAACTCATCACCCATTGTAATGCAACACCTCTAATACCAGGAGACTGAAGTTTAGCAAACAGAATGTTGTGATCAATGGTGTCAAAGGCCTTCTTTAAATCAATGAAAACATCAATTGTATGATTTTTATTGTCTAATTCTGTTGTAATATCCTTAGTCATTTTCAATAATGCTAATGCCGATGAACGATTATCTCGAAAACCATACTGATTATCATTTAAAAGAGAATATTTTTCCAGGAATTATCAAACTGTAAAGCAAATTTTTTTTCCAAAATTTTAGAAAACTGAGAAAGTTAAGAAATTGGCCAATAATTATTAATGTTATGTTTGTCTCCAGATTTGAATAGGGGTTTTATTTTTGCTATCTTCATTTTATCAGGAAATGTACCTGAATTAAATGAAAGATTAATAATATACGTCAGTTGCGTGACAATGCAATCTATAGTTTGTTTCACAATATGCATATCTAGACCATCGCTGTCACATGATTTTTTACTGATAATTTTTGAAACAACGTTTAATAATTCAGATTCACTGACATGTCCAAGAAAGAGAGAATGACTAATTTTACTCTCAAATTTCTGTCTTGATTCTTCAATATTAACTTTAATGGATTAAGCAAGATTAGGTTAAAAATTAAAAACATTTAAACATTAAAAAAATGGGAATTAAATTCTTCTGCCATTTCTGTTTGATTGATTTCTTTGTTAAATTCATTATATAAATACAATTGTTGTTGAGTTGATCTCTTATTTCCTAAAACATCCCGTAGGACTTTCCAGGTTTCTTTAATATTTCTTTTACTTAAACATAATTGATTTGAATAATAGTCTTTTTTTTGCGTTCCGTATTATACTGGTTAACCTATTTTTATAAAGTTTATACTGTTTTTCTTCAGTAGCAGTCCGAAATTTAAGCCAATATCGATACAATTTGTTCTTTTTACATGCTTTTTTAATGCCATTTGTTATCCAAGGCTTCCTTTCATTTTTAAAACTATCATCAACTGACTTTAGGGGACAGCTCTTATCATACAACAGAGTCATTCAGAGGATGACCTCTGAATGACCTCCCTTCTGTACATACATCATAACACACACACACCCCGACACACACACTCATGTCTTGTCTGGGACATTTCTGAGGACAGTGTGTAGTCTCCCTTTAAATTCTGTCACTGCTGCTCCATCCAAACACAGACAGGATTTCTTCAGTCCTGCATCAGTTGAACATGAGCAGCTGATTCATGTGGACTGAGCATCAGTGGAGCCAAAGCCTTCTCACACCTGAACCAGGCTGTGTGTTTGTGCTTCTGCTGGTTCCTTCAGGAATCTCGGAAAGTCGATTGAAACGTCTGATCTGCTTCTAGTCATACTTTACTGGGATGCCACACGTGTTGTATAGTGAGCATGTGCTGCCACCTACTGTCCTTCTGCAGTACTACATTTAGGGAGGGTTTAAGCCTCGTTTTCAGTTCAGTTTAACCCTGTACCATTGGAGCTCCAGTGTTTATCTTCTTTGATTTACTGTTTTTTTTAAATGTAAACATGATCAATGTCATTCCAGTAGACTCTGAAGGAGAAAAGTGGCTCAACGAGCTCAATGAGCCGCTTTTCTCCTTCAGAATCTACTGGAATGATCATGTTAACAGTTGACCGGCGACGCCTCCGGCGTTAAAGGGTTCAGGTGTGTTTGTGTCGTTGTGTGGAAGCCAAAGCACGTCCAGGATGTTGGTGACTGTTTGGTTTATTTCATCAGCCGACCTGCTTCTCCTCTCTGCCCCCCCAGGCCTCCAACAGACGACTCAGGGATCCGTAACAACGCCGCCGGCCTCACCTCCACGCCCCCCAGCAGCCTCCCATCGCAGGCCCACACCTGCAGCCCCCCGGACTCTGCCTCCTCCCTCACCCCCTGCTCCTCACTGCCACCCTCGGTGTCACCCACCCTGACGGACGTCTTCGGCCTGCCCACGCCGCCAATGGGCAGCGGTGGGGGCTACAGCCTGAGCTCCTCGTGTGGCGGCAGCGGGAGCTCGCGCTCCCCATCGCCGCTCACGCTTATGCAGGCGGTGGCAGCATCTGGAAAGCCCTTTGCCTCCAAACCAGTGGAGCTGTGGAGCAAGCACGACGTGGCGGACTGGCTGGAGAGCCTGAACCTGGGGGAGCACAAGGACGCTTTCCTGGACAATGAGATCGAAGGAGCCCACCTGCCCTCCCTGCAGAAAGAGGACCTGATAGACCTGGGCGTGACCAGAGTGGGCCACCGCATGAACATTGAGAGGGCCCTCAAGCTGCTGCAGGACAGATAAGCTCCCCAGGGCAACGGGTTCCTGCCCCGCACGGATCAGTCTCTAATCTGAAGCTGTGGGGATGGGGGGGTCCGAGCGGAAGCTTCCTCCGGCTGGTTTTGTCCTCTCATCCTCCTTTGTTGCCCTCATCGCACCGCTCTGGTTTGTCTCTTCTTCCTCATTCCCGCTTTCCTGAGCATCCTGGGATCAGGGAAGTTGGGAGGAATCCTGAGGGGGGGGGGGTTTGGGGTCGCTGCTATGTCCCAACAGAGGAGGAGGTGCGGGAGACTCTGGAGGATCACAAACAAGCTCGTCTTGAGTTTTGTGTCCCAGGCGGACTTGTGCTCTCCTGTCTGCTTTGGAATACTGAAGACTTTTTCCACGGGGGGAGGGGGGGGGGCACCAACAACCAGCTGAGCTGGTCGCTCTTCTTTTCTATCTTTGCTAGAGTTTGTTCAGAGAATATTTCTTCACTAGAGTCTACCGGAGTTATATTTCTGACTGCATCAAAGGTTGTAGAGAAAACTTTTAGATAGACTTCACTGTTTTCACCTGTTTGTGTCAAGATAAGAGCATCAGCCGGCACATTGTAACTAATGCCAAACCACCACCTCACCCAAGTTATGCACAGTGCCACACTGTGTGGGGGGGGTTGACGGCCGTCACGGCCATGCAGAGTCCTCGTCTGGATGCAGGGAAAACCGAGGCGACCACACAGTCGTGGAGGCGGGAACGTATGGCTGGGGCTTCCTGAAACCTGTGTCCAGCTGCAGAAATACTCCACCTCTCCTCGCTTTTCCTTCATCATCTCTCGGCCTGCATGTGCGGTAACAGTTGACCCGGCAGAACAGAGGAGGTGTTGCTGCTGCGCTTCATTCCCCCTCCATCCTCTTAAGGCTCACCTTCAGCAGGTCAGCACTCACAAACGCCCCCCGGCCCCTCAGTGGTGCTGGGGGTCCGACAGGTCTGTCAGAGGAGGGACGGCAGGGGTTTTTTGAGGAAACATTTTGGGAAATATGCCAGTTTGCTTTCCTGATGGTGTTCATGAATTTGGTTGGAAACAAACCGAACAAAAGAGCAGAAATTCTTCCCGTCCAGGTTTGGATTCTGTAGATTAAAGCAGCAGGTCCTCATCAGGTCCATCCCCTCTGCAGCTCAGTGATGCTCTGACATGAGCTTCACATCCAAATCTGCCACAGTTATTTACAAAAGGAGCTAAAGTACAACGTATGGCTTCATATGCAACAAACTACAGTTCAGAATGAAAAACTCAAACTCTCTCTCACTCTCATGGCAGGTTTGTGCTTGAGATGTCATCACATTATCTGAGTGAGTCAGACTCACAGAGAAGTCAGGCTTTGAATACGTTTAGTTTAATCATTTTTATTAATCATACTGAAAAAAATGATTAAGACGCTGAGCTGCAGGAATCAAACATTTCACCACATTTACGTCTTTTAGACGATACATCAAAACAGAAAATGTTATTCTGTCTTTTTGTTTTGTTGATCAAAAGTATCAACGGTTGCATCTGTGATGTCCGACAGTCTCTTTTCACCGATGTGCTCCACAGTTCAAGTGTGATTCTGTCCCGTTTGGGACAATAGTGCAAACATTTACCATGGGGAGGGGGGGCGTTTGTGGTCATTTCTGTCAGGCGTCCTCAAAGCGTGGAGAGAAATGACAGTGAGCTGAAGATGTTCACCGTCGCCTTGACAAAAGCTTGTTCATTCACCCACCGTCTGCTGGCTTTCTCAGATGTGGAGAAAAAACATTTAATAATAACAATAACAACGAATTATGTGTAAAAAGAACTTTTCAAAACACTGAAAAAAGATAAACACAACTTTACATTTTTCTGGAGGGTGGTGAGCCCTCAGGTAAAAGTTGCGTGAAGTTTGGCTCATGTTCAGACTGTCTCCAGCCACTTAAGCCCCAGAGCTGAGAGCTAAGCGGCCTTTAGGCTGTGAGAAACCAAGATGTGCCACTGATAAACCAGGTCTGTCAGAAAGACCTGTGAGGGGAGGTAATCGAGTTCTCTAAAGTCGGATTTGATCCAAACAGTCGCAGTTGTCATGCAGAGAGAACAGAGAAAACCCCTTCCACATTTCTGCTTCAGCAGCTCATGTGGTCAGACGCCGCCATTGGAGGTTCTTGTTGTCTCAGCTGATGTCCAAGAGCAGGAGTGAGGACGAGGCGTCTGCATCTGCAGGCAGCTGCTCTGTGGATGTGATGGAGAGGCTCTGTTCTACTGGCCTTCAACTTTTTATAGAACACATGATGCTAGTAAAATCAGGAATAACTGAACACAGCAGCTGACTGTGGATGTTCTTCTTTTGGCCAGATAACCATGAAAAGGCCAAGGCAGTGATGATAAGTCAGCCTGATGGCGCCAAACTAGTAATGGAAGCAGCTTTTGAGCTCCAGACTAGCGATACAACAGATCGTTAGCTCCAGACTAGCGATACAACAGATCGTTAGCTCCAGACTAGCGACGGAACCACCTTGTGGCTCATAATTAGCAATGGAAGCTAATTAGCTCCAAACTAGTGATGGAACCAGATGGGTGGTTCAAAACTAGCAATGAAACCATCTTGTTAGCTTCAATCTGGAACCAGCTGGGTGTAAAAGGAGGAGCACTCAAAGTCACAGACGTCAGACCACAAGATGAAAGTGTTTTTCACAGCGTTCAGACGGCTCTGCCCTTCCAGTCCTGCGGTTCTTGTGCTGTGATTAAACACCAGCTACTCCTGACACCAGTCCATCTTCAACAAGACGGTCCACTTTCCCGTCGGTGTTCCCCCAACCTCAGCAGTGATGGCATACTTCTCTGTGATTGGCTGAAAACTCACACAGTGACAGATGACTTCATTCACTGTCCTTCATCCTGCATGAGTGATTCCCAGCTGCCTCATCTTCACACCTTCATCAGAAGCTGCTGTAAAAAGAGGAAAAAACTCAGGAACTCTTTTATATGTTCATGAAGACGACAAAGAGAGTGAGGCGGCTTTGACCTGACGGGCTGCTGCATACCACAAATAAGTTAAGATGTAAATAATTATACAGCAAAATCCCAACAAACTGTTGGAACATAAATGTCCCCAGATGCCTGGACCTGCACATTCCTCTCTCTTTGTCATTGTTCACATTTATACATTTGCAGCATCACAATCAAAATTTCTCTCTGACTCAGAAACTAAGAGAGGAACAGCCTGAGAAAAGGGGGAGCTGTTTAGAGAACTGTGATATGAAGTGAGAGCAAACCTCTGCCATCACCTTTGCTAACATTTCAGAAACCTCTTAAAAATGAAGAAGCTGATTTGTACAAAAACATTGGAAAGAAAATACGGTGAAATATTTCTGGAGCAGTTACAGCTCCTGAAAACAGCCCAGCAGGCTGCTGATTTCTGGACTTCAGCATGTTCTTGTGAGCATGTCAGAAACCATCCATCTGGGCCTGCAGTCACCATGGCAACAGAAGATACACCGATCAGACGAACCAAAGATCTCTGCAGAGATTTCCGTTTTTGGAAACAAACCTGTGTATTTCCCAAAAGGTGGTGTTTTTCCTCGGTTGTATAAAGGAAGCACTTTACTGCATTTGAATCCCATCGAAGACTTTTTTCTGCTGTTTTGGATAATTATTAAATACATTTTCAAGCATGCACAGCGACATTTTACTGGAGATAAATAGTATTTTGTATTGACAAAGAGACTTTCTACACTTTTGTGCAGCACTCTTTGCTAACTAAAAGGCTAGCTGGTGCCTGAGTCCTGCTAAAAGTCCTGCTAAAACGCAGAGGAAAAGGATTTTAAGTTGAGAAGAAAACCCTCTACAATCTGAAGTTTTTACTACAGGGAAACACTGTTAATCATCAGTCAGAGGAGGAAGACTTCAGTGGAGGGAAAAGTTAGTTCATGAAGTTGAAGCAGATGGTAAGAGTGATGGTGGATGAGGCGCGTGGAGGCGGAGTCAGGAAGCCATCTGCTTCTCCAGGAGTTTAGAAGCTGGAGGTTCCTGCGGTTTGCAGGAGTGTGTAAATATGAGTGCTTCACGTCTGCTTATGTATAGTGCTATGAAGGTGTTTAGAAGGAACTGAAGACATTCTTTGAGAGTTCTAGTTTCCAGAGCTGACCTGATGACCAAAGCCTTGGTCACCCCCCCCCCCACTCTCTTCATCCTGCAGAGGATGCCTTAAATAGTTCACCTCTCCACCCTCCACCCCTGACCTCTGTTGTGGTGAATTCTTCATGAGCACATCCCGCCTGTGGTCCGCTACACAGCCGGTTCAGAACAAGTCGGCGCTGGTTCAGTCCGTTTCACCCCCTCCCCCAGCTTTGTGCAGCTTTTGAGGAGACGACCCCTCAGGAGCTCTGTGTTCTGTGAACATCGGCCGCACGGAGGCTGGCGAGGGCCGCGCTGCTATGACCGTTTTCAAACTCACAGCGGCGTGTCAGACAGACCAGAAAAGCACAGTATTTTTAAAGATTTGTATAGAGTTCTATGAAATTTTATAGAGGTTATCTGAACAAAAACTGTTTAACTCTGATGCTTGAATTGCCAAAAACCAGAAATACTATATAAGTAGATACAAATGTGGATTACTATTATTAGAATTATGGGTTATGTAAGAAGCAATATTTATTCTGAATGATTTCCTTGGTTGTGTTTTCTTTTTCATTTGAAAGTGACATATCATGATGCAGAAACTCGTCAGTGTTTTAATGAAGTGTTGCCTAAAGTAGATCCACTCTACTGCAGTAGATTTCTCTCTTTTTGGCCCATCAAGTGACCACAGAAGTCGGGTTTTTCCCGACTAACACCGTCTGCCTGCTAGAGCTTACATGTGAAGCCCCCCCGAGAGAGCAGAGAGGGAGGACCGTCTTCAAACTGGACGCAGAGGCTTCTTCACGGGACGGGGGGGGCACTTTTCTCATTGTCCTGCATTGGGGTGACCCTTTCTTTGAATCTTTTTTTCTCATAAATAGATTTGATTCTTTAAGTCTTCATAGGGGCTAAGATGTTTTCAGTAAGTTGTGCAGAGACTTGTGTTTATGTTTTCTATGTTGCTGTAATTTTGTGCTAATAAATCATCATAGAGTTGATTAATTACTGAGATGAAAAGAGAGAATTTTCCTCTTCACAGCACTCTTCCTCCCCTTTTGCCCACTTGATTACCAGAGATTTCATGTATGGCAACCAAAATTCACTGTAAGAAATAAATATGATATTGCACTAGCGCTGCAGTCCTTCCAGTCTGTTTGGATTCTGGTTCATGTGTGTGTGTGTG
>NC_050514.1:8270083-8270794 GCF_002922805.2 Oryzias melastigma
TTTGAAGACTTAATTCTTGTTCATTTCATGTACACTTTCAGTAAATGTACCATTATTGTTTTTTTTTCTCAACATTTGATCAGCTGACCATTAAGTAATGAACTACTTAAAAAAATAAAATCTTCAAACATTTTTCCTTTAAAGTCCCACTCTGATCCTCTTTTGATCTATTTTCAAAGTGTTCCCAGTGATCTTTTAAGTGGGATTTTACTCTTTTTAGTCCATATAAAAAAACTAGTGCTGTTATGCAATATTTTTTTTCTCTGTTCTAGATTAAATACAGGTCACAAGGTGGCTCAGTGGGCTAGGTGAACGGCTGACACGCAGGAGCCCTGGGTTCGATTCCAGGGTTGTCCACTGATCCCCACCCAGATTGGGTCCTTAATCAAGACCCTTGACGCTGCTGCCTAACTGGGTCCCTGTGCCCCTCAAGTACAGGGTTGTGTCAGGAAGGGCATCCGGCGTAAAAACTCTGCCAAATCACTGATGCGAGACAGTGGGTGCTGTTACGCTGTGGGGACCTCGAAAGGGATAAGCCGAAAGTGAAAGAAGAATAAATTACAGGTCACAATTAATTATCTAGTTCATAAATTTTAATCAGAATAATTTTTAACCCAATAACTGCTGTTAAAAGCTTCTTTTTGAAATATAGCATTTAAATTTCAGCACGCTACGGCGGACGACGGCCCACTGTTCGGCAAGCAGCGACTA
>NC_050514.1:8271094-8272707 GCF_002922805.2 Oryzias melastigma
CCTGATTGCTCGCAGAGATGCCAAAGCACCCCCCATCCCACCACCACCACTACCAAGGGTTTGACTGAGGGGAGGGGCAAATCCATGCAGCAACCAAAGGAGGGGGGCCACTGCCAAGTAGTTATGTTTCATCATCAGAACAAAACAAGCACTTAGAGCAGGGGTATTCAAATCCAGGCCTCGAGGGCCGGTGTCCTACATGTTTTCCAACCAACTTTCCATTGAAGCTCCTTATTGGCTGCTAATTTCCAGGATCAGGTGTGTTTAGCCAATAAGGAGCTTCAATGGAAGGTTGGTTGGAAAACATGTAGGACACCGGCCCTCGAGGCCTGGACTTGAATACCCCTGACTTAGAGGGACACTCTTCCTGTAAAATGCTGTTTTTGTTTTTACTTCTCATGACGATCACCTTTCTTAATAACTAGTTAGAGCAGAGCACAGTTTGTGCGTGTCTTGCACTGAAGCTGCTACCATGACAACATGACGCAAAGCATATTAAACAATCTGCTTTTGAATAAAAGAAAACAATTTGAAATCAGATATAGGCCTATAACAGGACTGAAGTTCTAATAATTTACTATTTATAATTTTCTTCAATTCCTTCATTTCTTTAATGAATGAGCAGGATAAAATGCTGCTCCAGATGTGCATAACACGGTTGTAACCATCCGATGGAAAAAGGAGATAAATGTGATTTAAAAAATAACTCAGTTAAAAGTCTGCAATTAATTAATTGTGATTATTGCGATAATTATTTGACAGCCCAAAAAAATTGTAGTTTTCAAAGACATTTTCTGGAGAGCAGCTGGAGTTCAGTAGAAATTCACCACAGAGTTGTGGGCGGGACTGTTAGCATGGAGTAACCCCACCCCCTTACCCTCCTCATTGCTGAGAGCTCAGTTTACACTCTCCCTCTAGCTTACAGCCCTCAAACCCCCAAGCTAACACTAGTCATGCAACAAAATGGTGAGCAACATCTGCTACCCAGCCGTACAGTTAAGATCCAGATTCCAGCTCAGACCAGGAAAACATGCATCTAGTCAACAAGTGAACGGAGCGGAGCAGGGGAGGGGCCTTTGGTCACATGCAAAATGGCGGCAGAAACTATCTCTACCCGGAAGTGGAAATTTACTAAACTTTAGGAAATCCTTTCAAAAAATATTTTAAAAACTTTTCAGAATTATCATCTTTTAGGCTATTAAATGTGAATATACTGTGATTGTAACAGTTTAGTGTGTGAGATGAGCGTCAGATGAGCTTTCTCTCTGATGTGAATGAAAATGAGCTGACATCAATTGTTAATAAATTCAATAGTAAAAACTCAGCAGATTGTCATGATATCGATATGACGGTGGTGAAAAAGGTGATTAACAATATTTCTGAGCCTCTAACATGCATATGTACTTATTACAAACTGGGAGATTCCCAAACCAAATGAAAATGGAAAAAGTGATTCCTATCTATAAGAGTGGAGACAAACACCTGTTTACAAACTATAGACCTATTTCTCTCCTTCCACAATTCTCAGAAATTCTGGAAAAGATATTCAATGACAAATTAGCTAAACTCATTGATAAATATAACATAATAAATGAAAGCCAATATGGTTTCAG
>NC_050514.1:8273156-8278600 GCF_002922805.2 Oryzias melastigma
CAGCCAAAGCAGCAAACACAGACGCCACAAAGGCCAGAAACACCATCCTGCTGCACGCCTTCCAGGTGCTGCTGTGCATGACGACTTATGCGCATCCTTTTTTACTGCAGCTCTTTAGATTCTTGTTCCCTGAACAGATGATTTCAGTATACTTTGCAATGTTTGTCATAACGCAGATCTTCCCTCGGTTTCTGAGCACGGTTATCTACGGTTTACGGGACAAGACCTTCAGAAAGTACCTGAGCAGGTACTGTATCTGTGTCCAGACCAAAGCTTGACCAAACAATAAATATTCATGTAGTTCCTACAACAGCATAATATTGCAACGTGTGGGTAAATGGTGGTAAATAGATTAACCTGCTCAAGCTTCTGTCTCAGGGGTCTAATATCAAGTAAAGAAGTTTTCTGGAGACGAATAAAGATGAGTATGTGACATGAGAAATATAAACAAATACCCAGCATGACTGAATGGGAATCATTCTGGAAATGTTTAAGATGGATAAAGTGACATGGATTTAAAAGCTGAAAGGAGTCAACGTTGCGGAGGTCGGGGTCAAGAGTTCAAGAGTTGAGGAGCCGAGCAGCTGAAGGCCCGGCTCCCCAAGGTGACCAGACGGGGTGGAGGGAAGAGGAAGACCGAAGAGAGAGAGAGAGAGGGGGAGATGAAGGGGAGATTAGAAATAGGACAGAGATTATTGAAGGAATTTTGGTCTGAACCGGGTTTTTTTTTTTATTATTGTTTGCACATATACAGCATTTGTATGTGACTCAAAGAAACTTGTTCGAATAGAATAAGTGCAGGAAGAGGCAAAAAACCCCAAAGGGTTTGTATCAAAGCCTCCACCCAACGGAATTGGCTTGACACTATAAGGGAAAAAAGGATTAAAAAAGGATGAGAAATGTTCAGTGATACCTCCTTGCGTACTCTTTAACTGTCAAAAAAAATGTCTTATTGAGATGACTCTTCATACGAATGTATACACATTTACATTCCTAATTTTCTCCCTTTTTTATCAAATAATTGTATGCATTCATAGTATTTATTATGGAAAAGTTATTTATGTGTATCACACTAGTATTAGTCTGATGTGGATGTACCTTTGATTGTGTTCCTGGCATGTTGTTTTGTTTTGTCTTGTGTGGTGTAATCCAAATAAAGACATAAATGGAAAAAAAAAAACCACAAATTTATTTTAGAAAAAAATTGTTTGCTTTTATTGTGTGTAAAGTTAAAATATCGCAAAAGCTCATCTATTTTTCTTGTGTGTTTCCCGTGAAAAGATGAGAGGCCTGTAATTTTCATCATAGATATACCTCAACAATGACAAACAAAATGAGGAAAACATCCAGAAAATCCAATTGTCTGATTTTAAAGTAATTATTTGTAAATTATGGTAGGAAATAAGTATTTGGTCAATAACAGAAGTTCATCCCAGTACTTTGTTAGATAGTCTTCGTTGACAATGATGCAGCAAAGTTTTCACAAACTGTAGCTGGTATTTTGGTCCATTCCTCCATGCAGATCTCCTCTACAGCAGTGATGTTTTGGGACTGTCGCTGGCAACACAGACTTTCTTTCATTTTCATTTGTATTCATTTCCACTGAAAACACGAACATACATTAAAACAACACAAGGCATCTTTTTCTGAGGAAATGAAAGGGAGCAGTATGAAAAAATGTATGTGCAATACATGCAACAAACAAACAAGCAAAGGTTCATCTAAAACCAACTACACATTAACATGTGGATGGGCATAAAGTATTGTAATGTTTTGTGGGGGTTCCCAGACAGGGAATGATCCTGTCAGTCAGAAGCCAGGAATCACAAGAGACGTTCCTCAAAATATAATGTGCTTTATTAAAAACTAGAGCTGTCAGGCGATTAAAATTTTTAATCGCGATTAATTGCATTGTCCATAGTTAACTCGCAATTAATCGCAAATTAATATGTGGCCTTTTTTTTTTTTAAATGTGTGCCTCCTGGAATTTAGCAGTTCTACATTAATTATGAAAACAAGAATGAAAAAATTAATAGTTTTCATCAGAAATACTTTATTTTTTTAACATTGTATTGAGATAAACTTTCTTAACAATAAAATACTGTAACATAAAATGCCTAACAAAAGCCCAAGTCCAAGTGAAGGGCATTTTAAATTCAAAACTTCAATCAACGTTCAGTAAAATAAAATAAAAAACATCAAAAATAAAATTTCCATAACACTTTCATGTTCATTTTTTGTCAGGACCAAATCTTTTCCTCCTCTGCTGAACTACAGTAATAAATGAAATAGAGATTTATCATTTCCAATTAACTTTTGTTTTTTAAAACATTAAAGACTGAGAAAAGCGGGATACTCTGTGGATAGTTTGACAGTCTGTTACTGCCGCCGCGTTCTCTGGCTGCAGCTCGATGCAGCGACGTGTCCAGCGGAGCTCACGCCATGAATATGCCGGCAGACAGACCGCTATGCTGGGGCTGGATCACGCTTAAACCTCCAGAACTTTGGGATATTTTGCATATTTTCGCACGGCGAAAGAGGGACGAGCCACACACTCAAAGCTGAGATTTAGCTTTTCATCTACAAATAACTGGCATTGTTTAAACTACATTTAAAACGTCCCCCGGTGAGCTTGCTGTTCAGAACGTCAGGGGTCTGCAGCTCTCGGTACGCGGCGCAGGACGCGAGCCGGTACCACCAGACGTGGTACTGGGCGCGAACCGGAGCCGGGTTAGGGTGCAGGAGCTCTCCAGGTCCTAGCGCCGGGCCGGTTCTAGCTCGCAGCTCGGTGGTTGGAGACCCGCCCGTGATCTCGTGAGAGCAGCCGGTGAGTTAGAGGGCGATGAGGGACGCCTGCGGTGTGGAAAGGCACGTATGAGAAAATCCACAATTAATGCGTCAAAAAAATTGTCAGCGTCATGCACATGTCAAATTAACCCGTAGTTAACGTGACAAATCTGACAGCCCTAATAAAAACACTAAAACAGTAACTCCTAAACAGTGAAGGAGGGAAGCTTGCAGAATAAATAGAGTTCCGTAAAAACCCCAGGGACAAGTTCAACTTCACAGCAACAATAAAACACCCCCTATCTGAGGCACTACAAACTGCTTGAGACACCCAACACAACGACAAACAAGCTATTAATCGTATTTTTCTGTTTTTCTTTTTTAACAAGTGTTTTGAATGGTGACGTGGTGACTTTCAAATTCCTCCAAAGATTTTCTAGAAACTGGCTAGTCCACTCCAGGACCTTGAAATGCTTCTTAGGAAGCCACTCCTTCGTTAACCGGGCAGTGTGTTTGGGATGGTTGCATGGTGACAGACCCAGACACGTTTCATCTTCAATGCTGATGGAAGGTTTTCATTCTAGGGGTGTAACGCATCACAGATAATCCGTGGTCCGTACGGATCAGAGGCCCCCGTTCAGCACATGAGTGTACCGCCCCTGTGTGCACGGACACCTCGAGCTCACATACAGTAATTTAAATAAATTCTCAGTTTACATCGAATGGAATTTTCGTCACATTCATGAGTATCGTCTTTGTTTTAACAAGCGCTAAAGCAGCTGCTTCACGGTTATCTTAAAGTCTGTTCACCCGAAGCTCCCGCTGCGTGTGGGAGGAGCTTCCATCAAAAACTTTTCTCGACTTCATAATGGAGGACGCGGATCAATAGATATCAGGTTTATTTAACTTTAAGAGCTGAATAAAAGTATTGGTACAGCCCAGGTCTCTTTAAAAGACCTGGGCTTGACCCCTCCCTCTTGTTCAGTTACAGACTTTTCTCTAAACTTGTTTATTTCAAAGATCTTAGAAAAAGTTGTTGCTAAACAACTTAGAACTGCTTTAGACAAACATGCCATTTTTGATCAGTTCCAGTCAGGTTTTCACAGAGCTCCTTGCACTGAAACAGCTCTTCTCAGAGTCATGAATGACATTCTGATGCAGGAAACTGCTCTGTGCTGCTGCTACTGGACTGAACTGCAGCCTTCGACACGGTCAACCACCATGTCCTTTTGGACAGGCTGATAAACTGGGTGGGAGGATCTGGATCCACTTTAAACTGGTTCACCTCATATCTCACTGGTAGATCCCTTTCCGTGTTATCCTCTAAGTCCTCCTCTGCATCCCTTTCTTCTGGTGTGCCACAAGGCTCTGTTTTGGGACCTTTACTGTTCATTTTATATCTGCTGCCTTTGCAGCACATTTTAAGCTCTTTTACTTACATTTCTTATCATTTTTATTCTGATTATGTTCAGCTTTATAGATCTTTTAAACCTTAGGATCTTTTTCAAATACAGATTTTACGCAGGTGTCTGGATTCGATCAAGAGTTGGATAAACGACAACTTTCTCCATCTAAATGAAGCCCAAACTGAGGTCCTCGTTTGTGCTCCTGACAAATACCAATCCCAAATAGTGCAGTGGCTCGGTCCACTTGCCTCTTTGGTCTGACCTGGTGTCAGAAACCTCCGAGTAACTCTAGACCCAGTTTTATCTCTTGACTCCCATGTTGGGTCACTTGTTCTGTCTTGTTTTTATCATTTAAAACCATTTATCATGGTACCATTATCATTTATTATGGTAAACTGAGTTCAATTGTATTGCGTTCTGAGATGGAGATGCTCATTCATGCTTTTATTTCTTCTTGTCTTGATTATTGCAACTCCTTCTTCACATGTCTCTGTAAAAAATCTCTAGAATTGCTTCAGGTTGTCCAGAACTCTGCTGTGAGGCTTTTAATCAAAACCTCCAAATGTTCCCACGTCACCCCGTTGTTAATCCAGCTGTACTGGCTCCCTATCAACTACAGAGTGCAGTTCAAGATCCTGGTTTTAATTTATAGAGCTTTAAATAACCAAGCACTGAACCTTGTGTAGCCGTACACTCCCAGCAGGTCAAAGCAGCTTAAAACATCTTTTTAAAATTGCTTTTTCTTAATTCTGTTTTTAGATTCTGTGTTTTACTTTGTGTTTTACTCTGTTTTATTCTGTATTTTACTGTGAAGCACTTTGTAATTTTTATCTTGAAAAGTGCTATGTAAATAAAGATTATTATTATTACACATATTTCTATTTCTGGGGTCAGAGAATCTCCCAGTTACATGCAGTCACTGTTCAGCACAGGAGAAAACTGCTGCTCCGTAACAGGGACTAGCCTGTGCAGTCAGGGGACGATAGTATGGCAAGCCAAAGGGATCATAAGAGCGAGAAATCTTGCTTGTTTGTAGGTGACCAAATACTTATTTTCCACTAAATTTACAAATAAGTTCTTCAAAAATCGAACAATGTGATATTCCGATTTTTTTCCTCATAGTTGAGGCAGACCTGTGATGAAAATTACAGTTCTCTCTCACATTTTTAAGTGGGAGAACTTGCACAATTGGTGGCTGACTGAATATTTTTTGCCCCACTGTGTGTGTATATATATACACACACACACACA
>NC_050514.1:8278773-8281704 GCF_002922805.2 Oryzias melastigma
GAGGCATACCGAGTCAAGGAGGTCCTGGGTTCTCGGCGTCGACGAGGGCAACTGCAGTATCTCCTGGATTGGGAGGGTTTCGGCCCCTAGGAGCGTTCATGGGTGAACCGTGAGGATGTCCTCAACCCCTCTCTCCTCACTGACTTCCATCGGCAACATCCTTCAGCTCCTGCGCCACGACCCCGTGGTCGACCCCGTCGCCGGCAATCTTCGAGCGTCCGGAGTCGCTCCTCGGGGGGGGCTCTGTCAGAAGGTTGCCCTCTGGCTCCCTCCGCACACAGTCTCCTGAGTATTAGCAACTTCCTGTTCTCTTCTCACTGCATTTCCCATCAGCCCCTGCAGCTCCTCCCAGAAGCTCCTCAGCTGCTTCTCATCTGTAATCAACCTCAACAGCTTAAAACCAGAGCACCAAGCCAAACTCACTGCGAAGTATTATCCTCCCTGCAATCTTGAATCTCTGAATCCTGCCTTTACTGTTGCCGACTTATTCTGAACTCCACTCTCTCCTGTCAGCCGCCTGCCTCGACTCCTGCCTGCCCTTGACCTCCGCCTGCCTCTCCTCTGACAAAGCCAAGCCGTGCCTGACCTTCGCCTGTCTCTGACCTCTGTCTGCCTCACCTCTGAAATCTTCACGCCGTGCCTGACCTCTGCCTGCCTGACCAGCTTCTGCCCCTCAACTCTTTAATAAAACGCTGCATATGGATCCAACTGCCTCTGACTCCTTGTTACAGGAACACACCTTAGGTCTCGGGCAGAACAAGATAAACATTTACTGAACACTCTAAAACTAAATTTTCAGAACTTTAAAACCACAACTTTTTAACATAATTATGAACTAGATACATAGTTTTACCTAAAATAATGCTAGTGTGAATGCTGTAAGCTGAATTTGGTCACTGAACGTGCTGAAATTGATACTTAAAAACATTGAAGCTGATAGCAGAGAACGCTGAACCTGATAGCCAAACCAAAATATTAGCTAAAAGCCAAATTAGCCTAAAAAAATAAAAAAAAAGAAACGACTTAGATTATCCGCGACCCCGAAAGGGATGAAGCGGTCAAGAAAATGGATGGATGGATGGACTTAGATTATCTAAAACACCTAGCTTGTAGCTGAAAAAATATCTAAACTTCGAAATATCCTAAAAAACTGAAAAAAAGCCTAAAACTACTATCGTGAAAATTAGGGATGTCCCGATACGATCGCATGATCGGAAATCGGGGCCGATCACGTGGTTGGGGACTCGATCGGAATCAGACTCCTTTGTCCGATCAGGATCGGATATTTAATTTATTCTCATTATGATCAGAGCTTTATATTTCATCTTATCTTTACAGATAAATACTTCACTAGAAGTCTGCATGTCATGAAAAGATCACAAAATGTCATCACCAGAAAACGCAGCAGAAAACGGAAGCAGCTCAAGCAGAAGGCTAGCGTAAGCTAGCAAGAAAGCTAACTTTCGGGATTAATAACTCTTTAAAAAACGCTTTAAACTGACAGCAAGTGTCTCTATTGGTTTGTCATAACTCAAACAACAACCTATAAAGGTATTCCAACAGAGCAAGACAGTATTTTTGTTTCTTTTTAAGGTGAAGCTCTTTGTGCTTCAGGCAGACGGCTACACAACAGCTGCTAACTGCTACATGCTAGCGCCAGGATATGACTCCTTAGGACCCGAGCTGTCCTTTGACATGCCTGTTTGATTTATCTAACAGAGTTACAGTAACAGTTACAGTTGTCCAAACAGTTAACTACTGTGGTAATAAAACCGAAGATGTGATGTCTTAAGAACTTAAAAAATAAGCACATAACCTTAAAAATAACTAAATAAATACAACTAATGAATTAAAACTAATAATGATATCAGCTATTCATGAACACTCATCAAATGTTATGCTAAAACAAAATCATAATTTATTTTTAAGAATTCTAAATGAGAACAGGAATCACATTTGGTCAAAAATGTTCAATAGCTCTAAAGATGTTAAAGCTAAAGTCACTAAACTTTATCACATGACTAATTATCACTTATATAACAAGAAAATTGTATTTTTTTCCTAGTTTATATTTGCTGTATTTTAATTGTTTATTAAAGCTACTTCACAGAAGTGTTTTATTTAAGTGTTTAATGATAAAAGAAGGTTATTGAAATATAAATAAGGGACAACACTAATCTGTTTCTTCAATTTATAAATTGTTTTAAATGTCTTATAAAAGTATGGGCAGATACACAAAATCAAATGACTCGGAATCGGATCGGACCCAAAAAAACCTGATCGGGACATCCTAGTGTAAATATTAGCCTAACTCCAAAACAGCCTAAAACAAACTCAAAAAGTAAAACCTAAATTAGCCAAAAGTTTAAGTATTTAGGGTCAACAGTACAGAGTAATGGAGAGTGTGGAAAAGAAGTGAAGAGCAAACGTTTAGTTTTTTTGCATCAGATTTCTTTTAATTCTGATTTAAATTATGCCACCTTATTTTAAAATATAAATGTGTCAATTTTCTCCTGTCGATTCAAATGTATTTAAACCGAAATCTGTTCAAATGTGACAGAAGTCAACAGGCGGAGGTGCGCGCATGTATCCGGATACTTTTATTTTAAGACTTGATATACACGTCATGCTATTATTAGCATTTTAATATAGATTTTAGCGTTAATTAATTTTTTCTTTGCGCGTAATTGGAAGATGATGCACATTTTCCTCCACATCTCCATCAAACGGAAGTGTGCGCGCGCGCCAAAGAAAAGACACAACATTCTGGAGGATTTTCCATCGTTTAAACCTCATAGGTACAAAATGCATTTGTGCATAATCACTGTCATATTAACAAATCGTGATATTTTCCCGACAGCGCGTGAAATCTGCGCCGCGCGGACGCAGTAAATCAGCGCTAAAAAGATAGCCATCATCACGGATGTCTCG
>NC_050514.1:8283593-8285431 GCF_002922805.2 Oryzias melastigma
GCGCCCTACTGCCGAACCTCCACGTAATTGGCAGGGAAGAGGCCGTAGGCTCCTCTGCACACGCCGCGCCACCAGCCCTCATCGATCATCTCAATGTTGGTGATGATGTCATCAGGGTCAAAGGAGATCTCGTCATCACCAGCTGAAACACAAACATGGACGCGGATCAGAAGCTCCGCCTGCAAATATCTGTCATCAGTGGAAACAGCCTCTGCCTCCAAGAAGGTAGTTTTTTTTATGCTGTTGCTTATTTTGAGCGTCGAGACAAAAACTTTAACTCAGCTGACCAAAGTCGCCTCCTCCTCACCTGCTTGGTAGTCGTACAAAGCCACAGCGGTCACCCCCAGATCCTCGCCGTACTCGTACTGCTGATCGTCTACAAGAGAGCACAGACAGCAGGTCCAATCAGGCCACGCCTCAGACGCCCTCCAAAACATCTGACATGCTCCCATGTCTGAGATTCTCCTCATCTCCATAACCTTAAATGTGTGATCTCTCTCAGCTGTGTCTGTCAGGCAGAACACGGCCAGAGCCCTGATCAACATGGGGGGCACAAATAAAAGCATTTTCCTTTAATATATGTCAGGAGCATGTCAGATCCAGAAAACATTGGAATGATGTGATCACTGCTGAAGCCCAGCTGCTGGTTTGAAGGCCGTTTCTGTGGGAACCATCAGTTTGATGTTTGCAGCAGCATCGGTCCAGACAGACAGAAATGATGACGGGGTTATAGAGATGGGAAGAGGGGAGGAGTTATGCAGGAGGAGCTGAAGACGTCGCGCTGAAGCAGATTCCAGCAAACTGATGGAGAGTTTCAAAATAAAACCAAAACCATGAGAAAACCTTTCAGTGGGAACTGAGTTCTTATTTTCAAATCTCAGAAACTGAAATCAAGCTTTGCTCTCTTAAAGTGGCCGGTGGGAACAGATCATTCCTTCTTGCTGGTTTTTTGGAGATCCATAATAATTCTTCCAGATTGCAGCAAATTTGTCCAAAAATAAGTGCAGAAACAGGGTGTCTACAGAGACACAGACGTTCAATTAAGATTTTTGAAGACGAACATTTTAAAGTGTATGTATAAAGAGAACAAGTGTACTGTGGCAAGCATGCAGACTAAATGTCCAGAGAACATGCCAAAAAGATAAACCACAGGTTTCATATTACATTACATTTGCAGTAAACACTAATATTATTAATTGTTAAGATAATATTAAATATCATTACCATTTACTAATTACATAAATTAAGAATAGTTATTAAAGTGATCAACTATTGATAGTTTAATGAATTAGTGTCACTAGCTGAAGTTAAACAGGTTTTTCCCTTGAATGATGCTGCCAGTACAGACACTATCAGCAGTCCGTTTTGGTTTTCTCAACATTCTTGTGAAGTCACAAAAATAAAAAAGTAAAACCTAATCTCTCAACGTTAGATGAAGCTGAAGACTTTCTAGGACCAGCGATCACCCTGAGCAAGAGAAAACCCCAGCGGATGGCTGGTGGAGGGCTGACCTGCTGCTGCGGGCTCGTCTGGGTTGAGGTACAGGTTCTCTTCTGCGTCCTGGTTCTGGGTGGCCACCTCGTACACCTGCTCACCATTCTCTGCAGACACGTCCTGAAAGTCCAGGAAACAGAACAGCTTTTAGCAGGAAGTGGTTCATTTTGTGGATTGCCACATTTTTTTGCAGTATTTTTTGTTATTAAAGTCCTACTCCCATGAAAATCCTGTGTTTTGAGTTTTTTACATTCTTCTTATGAAAGAGAAAAAAATCAATTAAAATAAATCTATTTGTTTTTGATTTTGTTCTGCTCCTTCAGACACTCTGTTTGAATAAATGA
>NC_050514.1:8286242-8286671 GCF_002922805.2 Oryzias melastigma
CCTTCCTGACACAACCCTCTGTATTTATCCGGGCTTGGGACCGGCACAATGAGACCCTGGCTTGGGCCCCCTCGTGGCTACATTGCTAACTGCTACATGCTAGCGCCGTGATATAACTCCTTAGGACCCCAGCTGTCCATTGATATGCCTGTTTGATTTATCTGACAGATAAATAACAGTTAAGAAAATTAACTACTGTGGTAATAAAACTGAAAATGTGATGTCTTAAGAACTTAAAAAATAAGCACATAATCTTAAAAATAACTAAATAAATAAAACTAATACATCAAAACTAATAATGATGTCATCTATTCATGAACACTCATCAAATTTTATGCTAAAACAAAATCATAATTCATTTTTAAGAATTTTAAATGAGGACAGGAATCACATTTGGTCAAAAATGTTCAATAGTTCTAAAGATATTAA
>NC_050514.1:8286703-8350402 GCF_002922805.2 Oryzias melastigma
CAAAAATGTTCAATAGCTCTAAAGATGTTAAAGCTAAAGTCACTAAACTTTATCACATGACTAATTATCACCTATATAACAAAAAAATAGTATTTTTTCCTAGTTTATATTTGCTGTATTTTTACTTGTTTATTCTGTTTACTTCACAGAAGTGTTTTATTTAAGTTTTTAATGATAAAAGAAGGTTAATGAAATTTATACCATGTTCCGGGTGAATACTTGATTCTGATTGGCTGCTGGCTGTGGATTAAAAAGAGATAATGCAGAGGGATAATGCACACCTAAAGAAGAAGTTCCGGCTGATTATCATTGCGCTAGCAGAAAACTTAAAACATAAATTGAGATCCGTTAATCCGCTGTTTGTAACCACAGCTGGACAGCATAAAAAGATGAGTGATTTTATCGTTTCCTTTAACTTGTTCGGTGAATTTGATCATTTTGAAGATTGGGATTTAGCAGAAGAGAAAGAGAGAAGAGAACATATAAAGGGGGAGATGAGACACAAGGAAGTGACACCAGAAGAATTGAATCGCTTAGAGGATGACAAGGACGAGGGAAACACAAAAAGAAACACACAATGGGCAGTAAATATCTTTAAAGACTTCCTGGCTCAAAAAAACATGGACATCAACTTTGAAAACTACACTGTCACCATCCTCAATGACAGTTTGCGTCTGTTCAGTCCACTAAAGAAGGAGGAGAATACAGCATTGCCAGTTTGAGGAGCTTGAGAGCCGGCATTAATCGCCACTTAAAAGGCATGAACATAATTAGCGACACTGTGTTCAAGAGCAGCAATGCGGTTTTTAAAGCAATAATGAAGCGATACAGAAAGAGTGGAAGAGACACCAGCTCCCATCATCCTCGGATTCCTGAGTCGGACCTAGAGAAAATCATCTGCGCTGTCTCCCGACACGCCCCTCGGCCTCATCAGGAAGGTGTGGTTTGACATCCAGCTGTGTTTGGCTCGGCGTGGGAGGGAGGGGAGCCGTGAGCTGACCATGGCATCCTTTGCCATCCACAGAGACGAGGAAGGCACTGAATATGTCAGCCTGTCACATAATCCGGAAACTAAAAATCACAAAACTCCAAACGACCCGCACAAGCAAAACCTAAGAGGATTTATGTTTGCAAGGCCCAGGGATCCTCTGTGCCCAGTAAAAGCTTTCAAGAAGTAGATGTCCTCCAGTCGCAAAATCTTTTTATCTGCACCCGAAGCGCTCCATCACCCCAGCATCTGAGGTTTGGTACTCCAGGGAACCGATGGGCGTCAACTACCTCGGAGAAATGCTTAAAAAATAAGTTAAGAGGTGTGTACAATGGCATAACCCTGTATATTTCGTATAACATCTCTCCTGCTCTCATTAACAGCCTGAGTGTTTTTTATTGTTTCTTTAAGGTGGGGCTACCGCGGATTTACAGGAACCACAGCTTGCAGAGCACGGCTATAAATAAGGGACAACACAAATCTGTTTATTTGTTCATGTTTTAAATGTTTTAGTAAAGTATCGGATCAGGACTCGGTATCTGTAAATCCACAAAATCCAATGACTCGGAATTGGATCGGGCCGACACAAAACCTGATCGGGACATCCTTACACCAAACTAAACAAGACATTTAGGTTGTGGGACTTTGGTTACAATCTTCATAATCATAATGAAAATACTGCTGGAAACGTTTTGTTTTTTTAATTGTCATAGAGGGACTTTAAATTGTTGAATGTCTAACAGCTTATATTGAACTACTTTAAAAGCATTTGTGACTGAAAAATAGAGATCATGTCAATAGCCAAATTGGAAAAAAAAAAAAAAAAAAACCAACACATCCCTTCTTACAGGAAACAAGAAAAATGTTTAAAGTATTCCAGTCAGGAGGTTTTTGTCTTATACCTGGGGCTGAGTGATGTGAAATTTTTTATATCTCATAATTTTAGTTTTCAGGCGATAACGAAATATATGACAATATAAACAAAATAACATTTTGTCAAATTTAAACACTCTGTGGATCAAAAAAGAAATGTAATCATCAGTATGTTGTTTAGATTTAAATATGCATTTCCTGTCAAACTTTCAACATAACAGATGGACTGAAAATAGCTCTCAAGTTTCAAAAGAGAACATACATAAACAGACCACTAAGTTTGTTCACTTCTATTTAAAAACAAAGCATCAATTCTACAAATAAATTCTGATGTTTTCAGGCTTGAGAAAAGGGCGGGGTTTATCACAGCATCTGACACAGGTTGCAGTTTTTGTGCAACACCTGCTGCTAATACACAGTGGATTCAATTCTATTATTCTATTAAACACATTTTTTATGAATGTCCTACCAAATCATTTTGTTGCATTTAAAAAGTCCGGGCAGTGAAATATTGTCCGACTGTAAACTGGTCCGTGAACACATCAAGGCTACACACGCAGCAGCTCGTTAGCATTAGCATCATGCTAATGCTGCATCGCGGTCATCAAATCAACACGTTTTATTAAACTTTCTGTTGCTGCTATAAATCCAGCTGGTTTGTCTTCAGTTCTGACTGGCTCCCGCTAAAAGTCACCAGATGTTCTGTGGCTTCATCAGCTGAAACTAAACGTTACACAGAGAAGATTAGCGGAAGTGACCGCGCAGGCGTGGTCTCTCGAGTGCGTTTATTTTGTGTATAGATAAAGAAAGGAGGCATCCAAAAAAATAAAAAAAGGGGAGCTAATAAACATAATTAGATGCAAAGATTTACTCGCTATGTGGCGACTAACCCTTTAACCTTAACTCGCCAAAGAGGAGAAAATGCCTGCTACCGACGAGTGTCAATTTCTGACCCTTCAAAATAAAAGTCTATCGCGATAGACTCATTTCTCTATTGACCTTATTCCTAGCCCTCATGAGCCTTTGCGTGAATTATGGGTGAAACTTCCGGTAGACGTCGGAACTCGCATGTATTTACATTACAACTGTAGAGCCGACAGCGCAATTCCTTTTGTTTTGGATCTATAACTACATATAAATGTGGAAAAACCAGCTGTCATGTCTTAAAAGAGGCAACGTAACAATTCTGGTGCTGCTAAAATTGAGGGATTGGAGGATGACCTTAAAAAACATAACATATAGTAGCATTTTGGCTACTGTTTTTAGCTACTTTCTCAATTCAGTTGTGGCAGGTGGTGAAGCTATGAACAATCTTAAAAGTTCATATCATAATTCTTTATTTATGACTATTTGTGCTAAAAGTTCACATCATAATTCTTTATTTCTGCCTATTTGTGCTAAAAGTTCACATCATAATTCTTTATTTCTGCCTATTTGTGCTAAAAGTTCACATCATAATTCTTTATTTCTGACTATTTCTGCCAGAGTTAGCACACAGTGCTGATCAATTGTAACGTTATCTCTTCTCGTGCTTGTGTTTACATGCTGCGATGAGAGATGCATCACGCGGTGTAGCTTTAGACCGTTTCATGTGTTGACAAAGTCAGCTGCGGTTTAAATACAGGTAATTTTTGAATAGCTGATACCAGGAGATGCAGCAATTACACACGAAATATCTTTTCTGCTCTTGTGACACTGCTGTCAGCAGCGCGGTTAAGCTAGTTTCATATTCGACATTCGTCACACATTCAATAATGAACAGCAATATTTCTCAATCACCTTTGCTAAAAAACACCAACAATGTTTTTCCTGAGAGATAATAAAACAATCAACATTCCACATTACTTTCAGCAGCAGCTCGGGCAAAGCGCTCCGGCTCCGCTCACATTGCAGCGGCGTTTGCGGTGGTCTCGTTACGTGGATCGTGAATAATGAAAACGAGTCATGTGAAACATTGATTGTTTTATCATCTGTCAGTAAAATATGTCTGGTGTTTTTTTGCAAAGGCGTTTGAGAAATATCGCCGTTCATCGCTGAATGTGTGACGAATGTCGAATATGAAACTAGCTTAACCGCGCTGCTGTCAGGTCTCTGCAGTAGCCGGCGTCTCTTCTTCTCTGGTGTTCTGGAGTAACCCGACCATAATGTTGGATACGGATTTTCCTCCGTGTTTACTTTATCCACAAAATGAAAGATTTAAAATGTTCAGCCACATCCTTCTGACTTCATCCTAACTGGTGTAAAGCCAGCACGCTCTCGTTAAACTGCTGTCAAGTGAGCCCTCTCTCAAATACGACGTGCGACTTTAATACAATCATTACGGTAGCAGCAAGAAAGGCTCCTTTTCAAAGTGAGAGTAAAGCGTACCTCCTAGTTTCCACAGAACCATTTCACTTCTCACTTATATTATCCTTTCCTGTACTCTTACCCACAAAGTTTCAGCCTGATCTGATGAGGTATTTTGTAGTACTGCCCTGTTGAAATTGGGTATTTAAGCGAAAAAAAACTACAAATTTAAAATACTCATAAAATGAAAACTCCTAGTTTCCACGCAATCATTTCACTTCTCACTTAGAGTATCCCTTCTTGTTATGTCACCCACAAAGTTTCAGCCAGATCTGATGTAGTATTTTGTAGTACTGCTCAATTTCTATGAGAAGACAGCAGCTCCAACATCAAAGGGGCAGAGACCTTCAGCTCTCACCTGGAACGCTGCCTCTGCAGGAGTCGGGCTGGGGGTGGGACTTGGACTGGCTGCAGGCACAGGAGATGGAGCCTTGGCGGTCTCCACCTTGCGGCGCGCCTCCTCCTGCTCCTGCTTCTCCTTGGCCTGTCGGCGCGCGCGCTCCTCCTCTGCTCTCTTCCTGTCCTCCTCCTCCTTCTGCTTGGCGATGTTCTCGAAGCGAGCCTTGATGCTGCCTGTGCTACTGCCAGCTGGGGGGGACAAACGGGCACAGACCAGAACCGGTGAGTCCACGTGCTGCAGCCAGCTCTGCCTCCACACAGACACTAGAGCTCACCAGCTTCCACAGGTTTGGTCTTCTGGTAAGTTGGGGCGGGTTTCTCCACGTCGTCGAAGGTGCCTGCACTCTTCATTCAAAGGAGATTCAGAGATGAGGCGGAGCTCTCTCCAAACACACAGACATCCAACTTCTTCTTACCTTGTCCATGCGGTCGTTCTGGACTCCAAATTTACCTCCAAACCCCTTGGAGTAATCTGTTCGATAGAAAAATATTTAAAAACATGACTTCCTGAAGACTTCCAAACACTGGACCCTTCATACTTCAGCCTACCCTTCAACATCAGCTTTTAACTTTCATCTACTGCAACTCTCAATGGTTTACACAAGGGCTGCCACGATTAGTCGACTAATCGACAACTAATAGACTATTGAAATAGTCGATGACTAATTTAATAGTCTATTAGTCATTACTTTATATTATATGGAGTCAGAGTGTAGTAAAGATGAAAGTCATAATAGCATTCTGCTAGATTTATGGACTATTTTGGCATTTATTATGGTTTTTTAGGCTTTTTTGGTTTAGCTAATATTTCAGCTACATGCTAGCTGTTATGGCTAATTTCGACTTTTTTTCCGTTTTTTATGGTAATTTGGATTTTAGCTAATATTTCAGCTGCATGCTAGTTATTTTGGATACTTTAGGAATTTTCAATTTTTTTAGGCCAATTTGGAGTTTAGCTAATATTTCAGCTGCATACTAGCTGTTTTGGCAAACTTGGGCCAGTTTTTTAGGCTAATTTGGCATTTAACTAATATTTTAGCTGGCTATCAGCTTCAGCGTTTCCACCCATCAGCTTCAGCGTTTCCAGCTATCAACTATCAATTTCATCATCTTCAGCTATCAGCATTAGCATTAGCCAAATTCAGCTTACAGCATTCACACTAGCATTATCACAGCTAATGCTATATATCTAGTTTTTAGTTAGTTTAAAGCTAATGATGGTTAAGATGTGTGCTTTACATCCTGTCTGCACATGACCCAATTAGTCGACTAATCGGAAAAAATAATCAGTGATTAGTCGACTATTAAAATAATCGTTTGCGGCAGCACTAGTTTACACCATTAACGTAATTCTGAGGATTTTTTTCTATTCAACAGAATCACAATTTTGCTTGTAAAAAAATCTATTTCTTTAATCCTCAGGCTAAAAGTAATCTTGAAACCAACTTTCATTAAAATCCTTTGTGGTTTGTGGAGCATCTGTGTTTATTTTATCACTTGAGCGAATATGTGACCAACAGCCAACATTCAAAAGTGAAAGTGAGCTCTTCCTCTTTCAGTGCTGAACGGAGGAAGCTGTTGGTCTGATGAAGACCACAGCAACACCACATCAGAGGAAGACCAGGACTATTGAAGGCTGCTCCGTCCTGAAGGAAATCTGTCTGAGCATCAGCAGAATCTCTGAGCAGCCTCCTGACAGTTGCTGTGGGAACAAAGTTCAGCAGAGAAGTTTCTCAGACTGTTGATGTTGAAATCTCATCAGGGTCAATAGGGTCAGCCATTCTCAACAAGTACCTGAACAGGACCCTGAAGATGGAGAAGCCGTTTTAAAAATGAAACAGGTTAAGTTTAGCTCTACATTCAGGTGAAGTTCTCATTTTCTTCTCGACATTTGAAAGATGACTGATCACCAGCAGCTCACTGTACGTGCTGCTTTCTTCTACTTTAAACCTGTTCCTGTGTGTTGGTGAAAATCCTTCACATGATGGTGAACGCTTTTGAGTCACTTCTGAGACAAAACTGTTGTTTTTTTTTGCCATCAAACGTCTTTTCCCTTCAGGGTTCACCACAGCCAATCAGCTTCCTCCGTCTTCTGCATCCTCTAACAGCAGCTACCTTCATGTCTTCATCACTGCATCCATAAACGTCCTCCCTGGTCTTCCTAGACCAGAGGTCCCCCACCTTTTTCAGGCCATGGACCGGTTTAAATTGGTCAATATTTTCACGGACCAGTCCAAACTGTGCAGAAGTTGGCTTTTTTAAACTTCCAGTTTATGAAAATCTATTTTCAAAATAAAATGCTACAAGAAATTTTGTTTAAAAAAAAAGTCTAAAAAAATATCAGTAGATTATTTTTTTTTGCAGATGAAACAAAGTTGCTGATTTGTAGAAGTTGTTTATGATTTGAAAAGATCCCATAAAGGAAACGGGAAGATTTGTTTCCTATAGAATGCTATTTTAACACTTGATGCAGGCTCCGATTATCTTTCAGGGTAAAAAGCTTGATCATTTTACATAAATCCTCATTTATTCTGAATTTTTTTCAACACAAAGGAACATCTTCTGCGCTATGGTTTCTGAAACAGATGCCTACCTAATTCAGCCTTGCTGCAGGAAAATTGTCAAATGCTCCTTTCACAAGTTTCCACAAATCAGCAACTTTATTTGATTGAATCTTCATTCTTTGTAAAACATTTGAGGCTGGTGTGAAGTTTATGAGGAAGATTTTCTCTTTAACGTCAAAGTGGAGGCTAACAACCGGACGCTAGCTTCAGCTACGTCTGACTTTTAAGGTGTGAAGGATAAATAAAGCAAAAAAATGACGGTGTTGTCGTAAAACTGGTATTTTCTAGAAATAAAATAAACTGCGTCCCAGGGTTGGGTACCCCTGCTCTAGACCTCTGGCCTGGCAGATCTAGAACTATTTTTTGTTTAAAATAGTTGGTATTTGTGGGTCCTTTTTATAAACATCTCACCAATGTAAAAGTCCAAAACTAAAATCACCAAAACGTTGTTGGAAGTCCACACCTTACTAGCAGGCTAGACAAAATCTGTCAAATATTCTTTTTTATTAAACATGGAGGCCAACAAACTCCTCCTACTTTTTCTGAGTCATCTGATTGGTCAGTTTATAACTTGAATAAGTTCTACTACAGAAAAAATATAATAAGAAATACGATTATCAAGAACATGTTTAATATAAAAAAGTATCAATGCAAAAATGTTTTTTCCAACTAATAGAATGAGTAATAGGCGTCTATTTCTCTACTTCCTGTTTGGAACCCAGAGGGGAGGGGTCACTCAGTCCAGTTAATTTTCAAAACATGCACAGGAAGGTGATGGGTGGGTTTCAGTACCTTTCTGGGACTCGTGCAGCTGAAGTTTCTCCTGGTGGTCCCAGCCCAGCGCAGACTTGTCCTGTCTGTCCGACTGCACACCAAACTTGCCTCCAAAGCCCTTCACATAGTCTGCAGGGAAATCCAGCATCAAAGGACTGTTTACGTTCCAGGCTGTTACCATGATGATATCAGGACTGTTTGTCATCTGTTATTAGACTAAACGTTCAGCTCAAACTGCTTCCTGCACGACAGGTTAACCACATTCAAAAATCATTCCACTAAATCTCCATCATTTGAATAATGTGCAGCAGATAAGTGACAACATGTGGTTTAGTGTTTCAGGAAGAGCATTAAGGTTATCTTGATAAACAAACCAGCTCAAGCAAAAAGGAAAAGTTGACAGACAGCAAACTCTTCTGTGTTGGTGCTCTTCAAACCAGGATCATAAAGAAACCAGTCCAGACTTCAGAACAGGCAAACAACTGCTGAGCAACAAGCCGCTCTCAGTTTAGTCAAGTCCGGACAGGTGAGTGTGCAGACAGAAACCCAGGAAAACAAGCTCAAGGCTGAAATTCCACTGAGCAGAGGGCAAACCTGACAGTAACATCTGTTTTAGTCTACAAAGAGCAGGCCTGCTTAAACTCTAGAAAACCGTTTGCTGTCACTGACCTTTCTGGGATTCGTGCTTCTCGGTTTTACCCTGGTACTCGAAGCCCACGGCGCTCTTGTCCACCTTGTCACTCTCAACACCAAACTTGCCTCCAAAACCCTTTGCATAATCTGGAAGAGTCCAGACAGCAGCAGGATGACCACAGTACAGCATGCAAAGAAAACCACAATGAAACAGTTAACTAAATCCGTTTTATAAACTTTATTATTTGCAGAAAAACATAGAGACTGAAAAGAACTTGAACTTGTTAAAAAACTTGATAGACAAGAATTGGAGCAAAAATACAGTCATTGAATCTTTTTGCTTAATTCTAGGTATCCAAATTTAGAAGTATTAATGTGCGAGTGCACGTGTGTGATCAGAGTCAAAGGGACCAACCTCTCTGAGAGTCGTGTTTCTCAGTTTTACCCTGGTACTCGAACCCCACGGCGCTCTTGTCCACGCGATCCGCCTGCACTCCGTACCGCCCCCCAAACCCAGTGGAGTAGTCTGCCCAGAGGGGAGGGGGTGCAGCGGTCACACCACACGATTTCATCATAACTTATTCAGCTACGTTCTGTGTGGTAATCCAGTGTTTCCCAACCCTGGTCCTCAGGGCACACTGTCTGGCGTTTTTTTAATCCAACCCTACTCAAACACACCTGCCTTTGATGGCCGTCATTGTCAGGCTTCTGCTGAGCCTGATGATGAGCTGAATCAGGTGTGCATAAGCAGGGCAACATGGAAAACATGCAGGACAGTGTGCCCCGAGGACCAGGGTTGGGAAACACTGTGGTAATCAACAGCAGCTCAGATGTTTGTGAGCAGAATCTTATCTTTAAAGTAGTCCTAACATTTGCACAAAGACGCCACAAAACTGCCGCCATGGTCACATGACCACATCAAGAGTTTTCCGATTATAGGTTGAGCTGTAAAAGATGTGAAGTTGAAGAGCTGTTTGGGACAGGTGGGGTGCACGCCGCAATGAACACTGCGACAGTGTGGACACCTTTTCAACACCTGAACAAACTGAGCTGAAGGTGTTTCTGCGGTGGGTCCTTTAACACCCCCCCCCACACAGCGAAACAGCAAAGGAATGTGTTGAGCAGAGATGTAGTTTTGCTCTCCTGGATGGAATCTGTGTGAGAACGCAGAAGAACAAGTTTGAACATTACCTTTCTGCGAAGCGTGCTTCTCCGTTTTTCCAGCATACTCGAAGCCCACAGCAGACTGCAATGAGAAGGGCGAGCACCAGTTAATATGGCTGAAGAGTTCAACCAGCACTTATGGAGGAGGAAGGATCCCTCTGTGGAGCTGCTCGTGGATGACCGCCCCGACTCGTGAACACATCCTTGCTGTGCTTTATGTTCCACATTGAAGAATAAGAATGTGGGTTTATACCCACACAAAGTTCTGAAGCTGATAATATCTGGAAATTAATTTGTAGTTAACACCTTAACAACCTCTTCTTTAAAGATCCACTCCAATGAAAACTGTGTTTTTAACATGTTCTTGGAGCGTTTTCTCATGATAATAAAGAAAACTACAATTAAAAATAAGTTCCATTTTGAAAAACCCCTGTATTCTCTCCACCACATCCAACTCGCGGGTTTATGAATGTGTGCTCAGCAGTGCTCACACAGGCAACAGCAGGAAGTGAATCTTCTTCTATTCAGACTCTCCAGGATATCTCAATGTTGTGATTGCAACTATTAACACAAATTCAAGCAAGGATTTGTTGCGCACCCTGCAACTTTTTATTTTCATTTGCCATTTTCTTTATCATTTTAATTAAATTACAGAATGAGCGGTGTTGAAGAAGAAAAAGTCATTCAGAGAATTGCTTTTGCATTTTATTTAAGTGACGGGTAATGCAGGTACATTGTGAAAATGAAAAAGCATTTCCCAGATTGACTTATTTTGAATTATAAGTCACAAACGCTTCCATACATGCTCACTTTGCTGCATCGATGCCTCAGTCTGTGACGCATTTATGACAGTAAGTTAATAAGGGGAATTTCATATGCAAAACAAGCAAAGACAAATCATTAAAAAAAGACATGTTAAACGTAAAACTAAATGTGTTCATGTTTTTTGCAGAGTTGTGCACAAAATATTAATTTGTGCACAACTCTGTGTTTTGCATAGGTTTCTTGTTGACAGATTGCTTACCCCATAACTTTCCTCTGTCTTCTACCTTTGCATATTTTTCATGAGCTGTGATTTAAAATGTGTTTTATTCAAAGTGGCGATTCTGAGAGCCACTGGTCATCTCTCAAACACTGTTCAGAGTGCACTTCCCCCAAAACTACCCTGTAGCTGTAAAAATCCTTGACGAGCTCATCAGACTTGGTCAAGTCATGATCTTTAACTTCTCCTGGATATCTTGACTGTTTGTGCATCACCCCCAGGAGTGACATTGAACAGAGCCATGGTGAGCAGTTGGAGGAAATACCTGGTCAACGCGGTCGGCCTGGACTCCGAACTTCCCTCCAAATCCTTTGGAAGTGTCCGTCTGGGAGCAGTGCTTGGACAGCTGGCTCTGGTAGTCATGACCAACAGCAGACTGTTGAGACATGAAACCTGAATTAACTTCTCTGCTCATTTAAACTCGTAGGACATCAAAGGTGGAGAAAGCAACAGTTTGTGCAGAACAGAGTGTGAGTACTGCTTTTTCACCGATTAGTCGTTGAGGTGTCTGATTTTTCAAGTAACCATGTCTCAGCAGAAAAGCGCGTCTGCACCTTAGACAACGCTTCCACTGACTATGAAATTGCGCAAATTAGATTTGCAACAATCTCTTTGCCTAATGGAAACAACAATTTTGAAAAAAACTCACATTTATTGAAAATGTTTTTGCGTTTAGGCGCATCTAAATGGACAGTTCACAAATCTGCAATGGAAACACTTTTTAAATGAAATGGGTCACGTGACCTGCAGTGACTCCACGACTGCACAAAAGGCATCACAGCATCACACAGCTCATCAAAGGTTGAGCGTGTCACGTGGAAATGTTGGATCAACAGCTCCTCTGTAAAATCACCAACCACCATTTCCCAACGTCTCTTCATCCATTGCTGTTCCCATGTAGCTCGCTGCTCCATGGCCTGGATAAAACGCCGACATCTCCTTTGATAAATGATCATGAATGCTAGAGCCGTGGCAGAAATGTGAATGTATCTGCTGTCAATCAATCACACGTCATCACTCAAACACTGTTCAGAGTACATTCTCTTCTATTGTTCACATCCGTTACCACATTTTTGAAGGACTTATCGCGCAATTTGGTTTGTGTTTTTTTTCATGTAATTATGATTTAATGGAAACGGTGAAACAGCAGAATTGTGGGGTTTTTGACATTTCAAGAATTTCATTAAGGTTTGCTCATTTGTGTAATTTAAATGCAGCTATTGACCGTATCTAAGGACTGCAGTGAGTGAGTGTGATGTCATCCATACAAAATAACTTACTTTCGGCTTTCATTAAATTAAGTCAATGCAGTCGAGGCGCCACCATGTTGGAACCAGGTGACATCAGTAAGCAGTAGGGCTGGGCGATATAATCGATTAATTCGAATCTTATATTTTAGATTATTTATTTTTTGAAAATCAAGGTTTTATTTTCCCCGCACTCTGCCCTCTTGGGCTTCCGTAGTGCGGCATAGAGACAGCTCTTCCAAAGTGCAGACTTGAAAGCTGCAGCTAGCAGAGGAGATTCTTTAGTGAGGCAGAGAGAGAAAAAAAGCTTGTTCCAAGAAGAGAGCAAAGACTGATTAGAGATTTAAGAAGTTACTTAGGGTAAAAAAAGGTTGGTTTTATGTTGCAACTGCCTCTCTGTTTGCATTTAACATATTTTTTATAATAACACGCATGTATATTTCTTTGAAAAATAATGCAATAATTTGTCCAGTAAAAAATATGTTTAGATTTTTTTTATTTAATGAGTCAAAAACAAGATTTTGGTTACCGGTTGAAACTTTAAAATGGGAGCATCAAACCACAAACAGCAACATCAGTTTGAAGGCTGTTGCTCCCAAGTGTTCCGCTGAACGATTGTATTACTGCTCTTCATAGGATGCTTAAGTTAGAGCAGGGGTCACCAACCTTTTTGAAACTGCGGGCTACTTCATGGGTACTGAATCATACGAAGGGCTACCAGTTTGAAATAATAAATTTGCTTAGTTTGCCTTTAGTTCTACACTATTAATAATGAATAATGATCCTTCTCTATGTGAAGATACTGGTTTCTTAGCATAATTATCAATAATGACAACAAGCTAGGAAACAGATATTCAGAACTTAATCTCAACAGATCTTGTCACATTTTGAGGTAATGACCAAATGAAATGTTTTTAACAAAATTATAACTTATTAATCAATTATTAATTAATTAATTATAGCTATTATCAGTGGATCTACGCTCCTCAAACGCTTTAGCTCAGTCTAATGCACCCATCCCTTTATTTTCCTTAAACCTCCGAACAGGTTGATTGACAGATCCCACAGCAGGCAAGAATCTGCACACGGTGCGTTCACTGACCTCTGGACATAAGCGAACAGCCACTCGGCCCAACCCAGTCCGCTAAACTTTGTCATTTTTAAACAACCCGCAGCAAAACAAATCAGTTTTTCAGAGAAAACGTCGACAATATTTAATCACTCGATTATATCCTGATCAGTGCCGGTGTTCTATGTTTTCTCTGATAAACTGCTTCGTTTTACTGCCGATATCCGGTGCTCAGTGAACGCACCATGCAGAAACACTCAGCAGCCCTGGGTTCTGTTCATAGACAGTAAAATTAAAGTTATATATAAAGTTATTTTATATACAGTCTATGGTTCTGTTTCATTACACATGAAACTTTAACCAAATTCTAGGAATTTAGAAAAAACAGTATCACAATGATACGGTTTCATAATAATGCGATAAAACTAGGGCTGTCAGATTTGTCGCGTTAAAAACACATTAATCTGACACGTGCTTGACGGCGACAATTTTTTTGACGCATTAATCGCGGACTTTCTCATATGTACCTTTCCATACCGCGCACGCGGGCGTCCCGCCCTCTAACTCACCGGCTGCTCTCACTAGATCACAGGCGGGTCTCCAACCACCGAGCTGCTAGCTAGAACCGGCCGGCGCTAGGACCTGGAGAGCTCCTGCACTCTAACCTGGCTCCGGTTCGCGTCCAGTACCACGTCTGGTGGTACCGGCTCGCGTCCGGCGCCGCGTCCCGAGAGCTGCGGACCCCCGACGTTTCGAACAGCAAGCGCACAGGGGGGCGTTTTAAATGTTCTGGAGGTTTAAGCGTGATCCAGCCCCAGCATAGCGGTCTGTCTGCCGGCATATTCATGATGTGAGCTCTGCTGGACACGTCGCTGCATCGAGCTGCAGCCAGAGAACGCGGCGGCAGTAACAGACTGTCAAATTATCCACAGTGTATCCCGCTTTTCTCAGTCTTTAATGTTTTAAAAAACAAAAGTTAATTGGAAATGATAAATCTCTATTTCATTTATTACTGGAGTTCAGCAGAGGAGGAAAAGATTTGGTCTTGACAAAAAATGAACATGAAAGTGTTATGGAAATTTTATTTTTGATGTTTTTTATTTTATTTTACTGAACGTTGATTGAAGTTTTGAATTTAAAATGCCCTTCACTTGGGCTTTTGTTAGGCATTTTATGTTACAGCCTTTTATTGTTAAGAAAGTTTATCTCAACACAATGTTACAAAATAAAGTATTTCTGATGAAAACTATTAATTTTGTCATTTTTGTTTTCATAATTAATGTAGAAATGCTAAATTCCACGAACCACACAGTTTTTTCCTTAAAAAAAGGCCACATGTAAATTGGCAATTAATCGCGAGTTAACTCTGGACAATGCGATTAATCGCGATTAAAAATTTTAATCGCCTGACAGCTCTAGATAAAACACAAACCAACTCACGCGATAAGTCATTATAAACACGGCAATATGTGTTTTTTTTATTTGATCGTCTAAAAAGGAGCATTTGAGTGACGTCACAGCAGTGTGGTGCGCGTGTGGTGCGCGTGTGCCGCGCTGGCTCGCGCAGCGAGTCCACTGACAGTCTCAGATACAAGTCAGAAGTCTGTTCAGTGGTATGTAAAATGATGTCCAGAACAAGTATTCAGACTGCAGAAGGTCGGCTACAGATGAAGTAATGAGGAAATCTTGGTTATTGATTTTACAGAGGAGATGCACGATCAGCTGTGACGTTGACCTCTCATGGCGTCCGCTGTGGTGTGCTCAGACACTTCAGAAGCGCATGTAATTAGAAAAAAGTCAATTTCCATTACAGTTCTACGAAAAATATCCATCCATTTCAATACGCCCCCAAAACCAGCTCCTCTACGCGCAATAACTTTTTTTAGAAAAATGCGAGTTTTTTTTTGTGAGCTGTGTTTCCATTAAAGATAACTAATTATCTTGGTGTCTCCATGTGGGAAAGGGAGAAGGGGACGCCTCATTCTTTGTTATTAGCTGCGTTTCCATGACACATTTGCGCAAAACTTCATGGAAATTCTAGGAATAAAAAAAAAATTCGAAATTACACTGTTTCCAATAAATTATAAAGCACAAACCAACTCACGTGATAAGTCATTAAAAACACGGCGATGAACGAGAACAAGTATTTTTTTATTTTTATTTCATTCACTAAAAGGAGGATTTGGGTGACGTCACAGCTCTGTCTGGGGCGCGCGTGCAGCACAACTCGACTCAGAAGAGAGAGAAGCCTGTTCAGCGGTTAAAGGAAAAAGCAGCAAATAAGCATCTGGACCTTTTTTCTATTTGAAAAAACAACACGACAACATAAATTCAAGTTACTGTCAAGGCGCTCGCGCTCATGAGACTTCAGGCTCCAAGCTGCAAAAGTAAGGAAAGGAGGAGGAGGAGCTGCGCGATTCCGTATGACCCGTAATTTCTAAAGCGCTTTGACGCTGTGGGATCTCTCGGTGCGCCGGCTGTGCAGCGCTCAGATCAGACACTTCATACCGAGAAGCGCGTTTATTTTGAAAAAAGTGTTTCCGTTACAGTTTTGCAAAAAAAAAATTTTTTTTTTTCGAAAAATGCCAGTTTTTTCGAAACTGTGGTATTTCCATTAGGAGAATTTATTATCCAAAATCCAATTTGCGAAATTTCAGAGTTAATGGAAATGCGACTATTGATTATCTCGTTAAGGAGAAAACGATTTAAAAAAAGAAAAAGTGGGATAGGCCGTTTTTGGCTTCAGAAATAATGAACATCTATTCTTAAGATGTTTTAATTTTTAACTCTTTATAAAGGCAGGTGTGATTTAAAAAAATTGCATCACAATAAAATTAAATTTTCGAGCAGCTCACAAGTGAGTTGTGCTATTTTTAGAAGAGACCTGCGGGCGACTGATGTGGAGCTCGCGGGCGACCTGGTGCCCGCGGGCGACGTGTTGGTGACCCCTGCGGTACCTCACAAAACACCGGCCGCAATGTTCTACAAACATTTATACAGTTTGTATTGAGTTGCACTTTGTCTTCCAGCCAATTTCCAAAAGACATGTTAAAATAAAATAGTTTTTGTCAAAAATATTCTGTCATTTGTAACCTTTGTTAAAAAAAAAAGGGAAGAAAGAAAAAAAAAAAAAATCGATTAAAATAAAAAATAGAGTTTGAAATGAAAAAAATCAGAGATTATTTTTTTGGCCATATCCCCCAGAACTAGTAAGCATTGATTGGTCCGAGTCATTGTTTCCATGGGATCCCCTCCCATGTTTCAAACAGGAAGTACCTGCTGGTTCCAAGAAGGTCAACGTCTCATAAACTTCCATTGAGAAATGACAATTATTTCCAGTAATTATATTTGTAAGAACAACCCTTCTTGCTCTGATACAGTTTTCTAAACATCTTCTTTCCAATCGTACTTTTTTCAAAGATATTTTCTCTTTATCACAATCTATTTAAGTTATAAACTGACCAATCAGATGCCTCAGTAAAAGCATGTGGTTTCCACCGGCCCCACCTCCAACATTTGATTGACAGATTCTGCCGAGTCCACTTTCAGTGGAAGGGGTGTGAACTTTCAACAAGCTCACTCATGATTGGTGACAGTAGTTCCTCTATAAACGCTACTCAGACTCGGACCAATCACTGTCGACAGGTTTCAAGATGGCGGCAGCAGTATCAGAAAACCACTGTGCCGGCTGTTGCCTGATTTCACGAGGGCTGGGGGTAAGGCATTTTCTATGGGTGACGTCAACACCTTTTTTTGTCCAGTAATTAATACGTCTATGGAAATCTGTCAAATGTTTTGTGTATTGATGTGGGGCCCTACTTTTATTTGAGGTGTCTGATTGGTCAGTTTGTAACTTGAATTAGTTGGAACTACAGAAAAATATGAAAACAATAAAAGGATTATCAAGAGGAAGTTAAAAAAGATATCAGAACAAGAATGGTTATTCTGACCAATAACACGACTGAATAATAACTGTTCATTTCTCAATAGAAGCCTCTAGATTTTGGCTTGTTGAAGACAGCAGCCACTTCCTGTTTGGAACGTAGGTGGGGATGGATCACTCAGTCCAGTTCTCATACAGTCAATGGTCTGCATCATTCATCTTCAAGATTGCAGCTGCTGCAACTCTGCAGAGGAACCAAACCATCAGCTGTAACTGCACCTCCTCTGAGGCGGCCATCGTCATTGTTCCTAGCTGCTCTGAGTCAGTTGGATAATATTTGCTCCATCTCTGCAGAACGGAATCTGAGGCGGTCAGAAAAAGGGAGACTGAACGCTGTAACAAGCCTCATTTCAAAGTGAACATTGCTTACAAACACAGAGGAAAACATCTTTCAGAAAATAAACAACTGTTTGGGTCTCATGACAGACACGGAAAAGAAGCAGAAAACCTCAAAGCCTGGACTGATGGTCCAAATGTCCTGTGTGCTGACCACGAGGCATCTCTCAGATTTCACCTCTTTAGGTTAGACAGCTTTTTTCAGTCTTCATGGGGATAGTAATGAACTAGTTGTGTCAAACTGCTTCTAAGGCCGGCCTCCTGCTGGTTTTCCAGAGATCCGGCCTTATATGCTGCTGATTACCTGGATCAGGTGTGTTTAGCCAATAAGGAGCTTCAACGACAGGTTGGTTGGAAAACATGGAGGACAGTTTGATACCTCTGATCTAGTGAGGGGCTCCAGAAGAGCATAGGAACAAAGCAGACCTCTGTGTGTGTCTGGGACTAGGTTGGACCTCAAGCAAACCTTCTAAACCTTTGAAAACATCCAGCACCGAAACACACACCGGTATATCCATGAAGCTGAAAGCAAAACGTGACAGTGCCTCTTCGTGAAAACAGATTTGTTGTCTCTGTTTACATTTCCAATCGTCCACATCAGTAGAAACAAGAGTTCCCTTCAGAGCAGGCGTCTCTTCCAGCTTCCGAGTTCCACCTGAGCCGTCTCCTCACCTTGTCCATGCGGTCCTGCTGCACTCCAAACTTCCCTCCATACCCGTGCGAGGCCTTGGGCATGGTGTCCAGCTCCTTCTGCTTCAGGCTGGTGTGCTCTGTGGACACGGTCTCACGCAGGTGGTGGATGCTGCAGCAGAAAGTCACAGTCAAACATCATGTGCTGAGCCAGGTTCCTGTCCAGTAAGACCTGCATCCTCACTCTATGTGCTCCTGATGTCCTGAGCCGGCCACCGTCTTGGCCCCCCACCGCTGCTCCTTCTCTGACACATCATTCTGGAAGGAGAACAGACACGTGGGGGGGGGTCATGACAAAACGTTTTTATGGCTGAGATGAAGGATGGAGAAAATGGACAGAAGCTACCTCAAAGTCGGGGTCGGTCTCCCAGTCATCCCCTCCATCCTCTACGTTCACCTGAACATTCTGTCCCACAGTGGCCCTCCACATCTTCAGGATCCAAGAACACTGAAAGAGTCATGACCCATTCTCAGCACATCCTCTCAGAATGAGCCCGTCAGGGAACATGGGCTTCAACAACATGGCAGGTGTAGTTTTAGGCATTAGTATTCCAAGGACAGATGAAGAACCATCCAGTTCTGTTTAAACTCTCTGAGGTGGTTATGACTGATCAAGAACTGTGCAGTTGCCGAACAGTTTTCATGCGTTTTGGCTCAGGTTGTACATGATTTGATACACATCTATGCATGGTCCACCAATTGATACATAAAAAAATTCAACTAACTTTAAGACGATACAATGCAGTCCAATTTTGTTACCTAAACAGATTCATTTATTCATTTTCCTGACCGCTTTGTCCCTTTCGGGGTCGCGGGATGCCGGAGCCTATCCCAGCTACTGATGGGCGAAGGCGGGGTTCACCCTGGACAGGTCGCCAGTCTGTCGCAGGGCCTCAATCACACACACATACACTCTCACATTCACACCTAGGGGCAATTTAGAGTCACCAATGAACCTATGAAGCATGTTTTTGGACGGTGGGAGGAAGCCGGAGTCCCCGGTGAAAACCCACGCATGCACGGGGAGAACATGCAAACTCCACACAGAAAGGTCCCAGCTGGGATTTGAACCGGGGCCTTCTCGCTGTGAGGCAAGAGCGCTAACCACTGCGCCACCGTGCAGCCCATTACCTAGATAGATACTAGATATGTATTATTCATTTGACCTTTAAAACTATAACTGAAAATGTCAGAACAGAGAAAATGTTTTTAATCAACAAAAACAAAATGTCTGACATAACAGCTTCAATCAAGCATTCCAAGGTGGTATTTTTGGGTCTTTAAACTGTTTTGTTAATGAAAGTGTCTCATATGAATTCATTCAGGTATTGTTATCACATGTTTAGTACTACACACATTCCTCACTGTGGTTCACCTTCAGCTAACTGGAATTGTACGTCTTGGTAGAAGCGAGCTTGTGATTGGACTTCTTTTTGTTTGTGTCACACGTAGATAATACGGTAAACACAATAGAGACAACAGGAAGAAAAAACAAAAAAGGTTACAGGTATTGATTTTATGCTGTTTTAGCAACATAATCTGGTCAAAATTAGTGGTTTTTAACCATGATGTCAGTTTCAGTACTAGTTTGATTTTTTGATAAGAGCTCATCTCTTTTACATCCCTAGTTTTGTTGTGTCTAGATACTGAGATCCTGAAGTAATCTTGTAAAATGTACTGCTACTGTCTGTCTCCTAACTTCAACCACAAACACTGACGTTAAAGCAGCACAGAGCAGCTTCCATGTGACTGTGGATGCAGTCAGCCCAAGTGCCTCTGAGCATCTGCAAATCAGATTGAAAACAGTCAAAATATGTTATGGTTGAACTTTTTATCTAATGCACATTCAAACCACCTTTGGTTCATTAGCAAAGTTTTCATAACCAGGATTTAAAGTGATCAATTGTGTTTGGTGATAATAAAAACAGGTGGGAAGTCTTAAATGTGGTATCTAAACTATCCTAATAAAAGCATCCAAGAGATGTAGATAGCCTCGATCAGCCATTAGTTCGTAGGCTGTATTATCTGCTGTAATTTAGATTTTTGCTCAGACACAATATTGAATGCAATGAACTTTTCTGTAACAGATTGTTAAACCTTTAACGACTAAAACTGAATCAGGATTTGTAAACTCTTGTCTTTCAGGGTCAAAAACCTGCAGATAATCTCTAGAGGAGACGTGGCTCAGAGCCGTCAGCCCGCCGGACGACCAGGAAGCTGGAAACCTGGCGAGGCTGCTATGACAGCTCTTCAACCACCACACCACACCCATCTGCGGGTCACGGCCCCTCAAACCCACACCCCACCAGGGTCACGGCCGCCCGTTCAGACCGTCCCGGAGACGGGGGTCTTCTCCGTGTTTGCTGGTCGGATCGTTCACCTCAGCACTGACCTCACCTGAGTTAGCGTCACCCCACCGTTTCTTTGGGGGGGTCATGTTTGCCCCAATGAATCAGCCTGCAAGTGAGTCTGTAATACGGGACAAGAAGACTCCTCTTTGGGTGTTTTGTTCATCTTTTCGGTCGAGAACATTGCTATTAATCAAGGTCACATCATCCAGATTTATGCTGTGAGTCAATGGCCGTCAGCATTACACGGACAGCCGGAGAAAGGGTCTGAAAGGCTCCGAGAGTGGCTGGTTTCCTGCTCCCGTTTCCTCTCAGCTAGCAGGCTAAAGCTAACGTGTCTTCTGGAATGATTAGCTGGCAGCGCGTGCCCGCGCGCGCGCGGCAGGCGGGAATTTCTGCGTCCTGCGGTGAGGAGCCGCGGACTCACCGTCTGCCACGAACGAAGCTTCAGTCGGCTGACAAGCGGGATATCCCCGGTGGACGGTGTCCGCTCGCTGCGCCGCTCCAACACAGAAACCTGAGCGCCGGGATCTTCCCGTCCTCCCTCTGTCTGCGCGCGGCTCTTCCGGCTCTCCCAGCGTTCCAGCCAATTATGACGTCACGGGGAGGCGGGGCGTGTTTTTCCAGGTTAATGAATACATAAACACGAAGATTTAAAATAGTGTAACTAAAACTAAACTGAACGCATTAGCATGATTACACAGACTGAAAACACAAAAGGTTATTTTGAACAGAAATTACAAAAACCTGACAGTTTGAAATAAACAAATAATAAACAAGAAATGCATGCAGGTGTGATGGCTGCTAAGAGAAATGTAGAGACAGAAATTCTAAATCGTTTTCATTCTTTGCTTGATGTGAAATCAGCTATTTTAAAAAGGAATACATTGCAATAAAAACTGGATGCATACAAATTAAACGGCAGAGTGTAAAATTAAGAAAAGAAATCATAGCAACGTTTAGGGAACATGATAAAAGATTTACTGAACAAATAATGAATACAATTACTGAAATTGACTGAAAGTCCGTTTTATTTACATAAAAGTTTGAAGTCACCCAAACAATTCTGTGTTTTCCATGAAAAGTCACTTTTATTTAACAGATGAGTTGTACCTTGAATAGAAACGACAGTCAAGACATTGACAAGGTTAGAATATATATATTCTAAATAATGTTTTTTCTTTCTTCAAACTTTGCTTTAGTCAAAGAATTCTCCATTTGCATTCATTTGTTGAGAAATTGGCCCCCACTCTTCTAGAAGCTGGGATGGCATGTCTATCGTACTGTTCTATTGACAAGCTGCTCCCACAGCAGTTGAATGGATCCAGATCTGGTGACTGCGGTGCCCACTCCATTCCAGATAGAATCCCAGCTGCTGCTTCTTCTCTGAATAGTTCTGGCACAGACTGGAGCTGAGCTTTGGGTCATCGTCCTGTTGTAGGATGAAACTGACTCCAATCAAGCGCTGTCCACGGGGTATGGAAAATGTAGTGATAGCCTTCTATATTTAAAGTCTCCCTCCTGGCCATTTTAAACGTTTATCAACCCCACAAATGTGACACTCCAGAAATTCAACCTACTCTAAGGATGGCAGCTTCTCTAACACTTTCAAAACCAAACTGTTTTCAGCGGGGCTAACACGATTGAACAAAGGTTTTCTAATCATCCGTTAGCCTTCTGACACAATGAGCAAACACTCAGAGAAATGGAGTAAAAGCTGCAGGAAATGGGCCTTTATGCACCAAAAAACAGATCTTTGCAGCTAGAATGGTCATTTTTACTCATATGTTAGATCAGTAATGTTTAGAGTGTATTTATGATAAGCTGAAAGTTCTCTGAATTGAAAAAATATCAAATTTTCTTTTAAAAAATGAGAACATTTCTAAGTGACCCCATACAGTAGATTCCAAAAATGAGTTGTAACAATCTGTGTTGGGCAATAAAAACACATTTATAGATGCCAGCTTTTGGGGGGTAAAAAACCTTTTAACATTTATTTATTTGATTATGTTTATTATTAAGATGAGTTTTAAAATCTGGTAGTCATTTAAAAAATCCTATTTATAGCATGTATCAATTTTCTGTGTGTTTATTGAATTACAAATTTTTCTGGAGCACCATACTTTAACTGACGATCATTTTAACCTTTGACAGCTGATCTCCGTGGGTCATAGACTTTCTTCTGTTTTTGTTAGCTATACAGTTTCATTATTAATACTTTTCCTAAACATGCCTGTTATACATTACATACTGCTATACTTCTGTTCAATAAACTTCAGATCTTATTTTTCTACATCAAATATCATGTTCAGGTGTTATTACATGAATACATCATGCAGACAGTTGGTCAGACAGTAAGTCGGTATATTTCAGACCACACTATCATTTAAGCCCTTTTAGCTGTTTGAAGCATTTCCAGTCATTTTCCACTCGTGACAATTTTCTCAAGACATCCAGAGGGATTTGACTTAGTTTCTCTTCCATCTGAATTCTGCTTTTAAAAAGCCTCACTAACTTTTTTATTATAAAGGCATGATACATGTTGTTGGAATACATGTTGGATACAGTTCATTGCAACTGTTGCTGATTGATTTTGAGTTTTTAAAATCAATTTTATAATTGATTGTGATTGTTTAGCAAGGATCCAGTTTGAGCATATATATTGGGACATTCCTAGCACTTTTAAACAATATAAAAAAAAACAACTCAACCAAAAGAGGATCTCTAAGCTATTTCAACCTCATGTGTTAAACCTTTGTGTTTAAGATCAGATTTTGACATGAACTTTTCTGAGGTTTTTCAGCTTATTTTACATTGATGAACTCACTTTGAACTTTTAGCAGGTAATATTTAAGCTTCTCTGCTTTCATTTTATTTTTTGCATCAATACCTTCAGCTGCTGTGCATTTTATAGAAGAATGGTTGATCGGAATCTTAGCAGATGACTTCTTCAGTGCCATTCAGCTGTTGCTGTTAGAAATCACCACAGTGGATCTGAACATCTGCCTCCATCTAATCAGCTTCTCTGCATCGCTTTCTTTCACACCAGCCCTGTGGTGGATGGACTCATTCCTGATCCTATGGTCACTCCTCAACCTCAACCTCTGCTTCAGTCTCTAACATGACTGCTCTCACCACAGCTCTCTACATTGTTCCCTCGATTCTTGATTTTAGTCACACATCACATCTGAAGCCTCCCTCCACCTGGACCGTTGACTCTAAAAACCAAAAGTCCTCCACCTTCTCCTTCTTACGTCACCATTCCACTTCAGTTCCTCTCATTTACACACAGACACTTCATTCCTCTCCAAATCAAACCTCCACCCCGATCTAGATGTTCATCCACCTGCTCCCACTACAGATCACAATGTCATCTGCAAACATTCTGGTCCACAGAGACTCCTGTCCATCACCATGGCAACAAGGAAATCAAAGCTGATCCTTGGTGCATTCCCCACCTGCATCTGGATCTCTTCAACAGAACATCTTACCACTGTCTGCTCTCATACATGTCCCGTTTCCTCTTCCATACCTCCACAGGTATGTCATCAGGACCATCTGTCTTTCTATTCTTCATCCTTTCTGCTCTTTGCCACTTCCTTATTCATCGGTTCTTTATAGTTCTCCTTCCGTCTTCCCATCACTCTCGTGTTCTTTAAGATTACGTCTGCCCTTACCAAAAAAGTATTCTCAAGTTTGTTTTCAGTACACTGTATTTTTATTTTTTAAACTAAAAGTAAGATGTATACTTCTAGTTTACAAGTTCATAAGTTCATGTTAACCCTTTAACTGCTAAAAAAAAAAAAAAAATAGAACACCACAAAAAAGGGATATTCTTTTCCACTGTTTATTTCCTTGGTACGGAGCCCCTAATGGGACATCAAATTAAAGAAAAAAAATTTGAGTAAAAAAAAAAAGTTGAAGTTCACAAAAAAAAATCTAAAAATACTTGGGGGCTCCATAAAAATAATTAAAAAAAAGTTCTGGCTACTGACAAGAACCTTTTTTTCTGAAAACTGAATTAAAAAAAATCTGGTTACTAATTGATGCACACCAGTTACTATCTGGTGTGCATCAATTAGTAACCAGAATTCTTATTTTTTTTTTTTTTATTTCAATTTTTGGAAAAAAAAATAATGTTTGTTTACTTCAGTTTCCCTTTAGGAGCTCCATACCTTGGGGAATAATACACACAATCAATGATTTTAAAAACATGTTTTCTAAATGTTTTCCACTGTTTGGTTGAGCAGGTAGTTAAAGGGTTAAGTAAGCTTGGAGTAAACTTGGAATTATACTACAAGTCAAAATATATTTAGCCTATTTGTCACTTTTTTAAATTGTTTTTTGTTACAAACACAAACACAAAATGAAAATAAAAATAAGAATTTAAAATACAAATATAAGAACTAAAAAATAAAAAGATACAAATATACAAGTAAAGCAAACATTGTGCTTGAAAAGGAGTGAGTAGAAGAGAAATTCTTGAGTTTTCCCATCACTTTTTACAAGACTTTTTGTTACGTTATCTATTTACAGTTTTTTTTTTCTCAAAGACACTTCAAATTTCTTTGATTAAAACGTATATACAGTGACATTTGTGAATGTTTATAATGATCAAGTCAGTCCTTGTAAAGATTCAGCAGTGACAGTTTGTATGTTTTTTTACATAGATGTAAACTTTTGCTTTGTTTTAAACCTTCGTTCAACCCATTCCATAAATCCACTCCACAAAATGATCGGAACATTTTCTTTTTTGTTGTACGAGTACATTGTTTTTGAAATCCAGCTGTTGTCTTAAATCATAACCTCCATCTGTCCTTGAACATCTGTTGTATGTTTAATGGAAGTAAGTTGTTTCTGGCTTTAAACATAATGAGCACTGTTTGAAGTTTCACTAGTTCCTATAGTTTTAATAAACCTGACTTTAAAAACAGTGAGTTTGTATGTGTCCCATAATCCACACCATGAACTGTTCCAACAGCTTTTTTCTGTAATATGTACAGAGATTGTAGATTCGTTTTATAAGTATTTCCCCAAACTTCAACACTGTACTGTAAATATGGTAATATTATTAATGAGTATATTAGTATAAGTCAGTGTATGACGTGTTTTTCCCAACAGTCCAATACCTTTGGCCATTTTGGTTCTGACTTGCTTTATTTGTGGCTTCCAGCCTATTTTGTGGTTCAGCAGCGGCTGGGTGGCTCAGTGGGCTAGGTGAAGGGCTGACACGCAGAAGCCCTGGGTTCGATTCCCAGGGTCGTCCACTGATCCCCACCCAGATTGGGTCCTTAGACAAGACCCTTGACGCTGCTGCCTAACTGGGTCCCTGTGCCCCTCAAGTACAGGGTTGTGTCAGGAAGGGCATCCGGTGTAAAAACTCTGCCAAATCACTGATGCTAAACAGTGGGTGCTGTTACGCTGTGGTGACCTCGAAAGGGATAAGCTGAAAGTGAACTACTACAGCCTATTTTGTGGTCCATGATGACTCCGAGGAACTCGATTTCAGTTACTCTTTCTGTCACATGATTGTCTATAACAATTTTGATTTCTAAATCTGCAGGGATATGACAGTTTAATAAAAACCATGTATTTTGTTTTGTTGACATTGAGTGAGAGTTTATTTATATCAAACCATTGTTTTAGTTTCCTTAATTCTGTGTTTACAGTTTTTATAACTTCTTTAAGATTTTTCCTGTGGACACTATACTTGTGTCATCAGCGTATAAGATGTATTTAAATTTGCTTGATACAATATGAATGTCATTTATGTATAACATAAAAAGCTTTGGACCTAATATCGATCCTTGAGGAACTCCACTGTTTAAACTTAGCAGGGATGATTTTAAATGATCCAGTTGTACAAACTGCTGCCTGTTTTTAATGTAACTGTTTAACCAATTTAATGCTAGTCCTCGTATTCCATCTCTCCAACTTGTTTACTAAAATGTTGTGATCGATGGTGTCAAAAGCCTTTTTTAAATCGATGAACACTCCGACTGTGAACTCCTTGTGGTCTGTCACATTTATAATTTCTTCTGTAAATTGCGTTATTGTCATAGAAGTTGATCTGTTTTTTCTGAAACCGTATTGATCATCGGACATTAGCTTATGTTTTTCAACGACATTTTCCAGCCTTGTGAGGAATACTTTTTCCAGTATTTTTGAAAATTGTCAGAGTAAGGACACTGGTCTGTAATTAATGAGTTGATGTTTGTCCCCTGATTTGTATAATTGAATTACTTTAGCTATTTTCATTTTCTCTGGAAATGTGCCTGTTTGAAAGGATAAATTGCAGATATAGGTTAATGGATAAACAATTACCTTTTTTCTACTGTCATATTAATTCCATTAGTCTGTGCATGTTTTGTTTTTGATTTGATGATTTCTAGAATTTCTTTTGCTTCTACGGGTCTCAAATAGATGGAGTTTGGATTTCTTTTTATGTGGTGTTCAGCTGTTTCCTTTTCAGGTTCATTTATATGATTTATTTCGTCAGCTAACTTTGGTCCTATTTTACAAAATATTTGTTAAATTCCTTTGTCATTCTTAAATATTGTTGCATATTTCGTTTCTAATGACTAAAGAGTCTGGATAATTTGTTTTCTCTTTTTGTTTTCTAATGACACTGTTCAATACTTCCCAGATTCCTTTAGTATTTGATTTATTTTTTTCAAATTTTTGTATAATAGTCTTTTTTGCATGTTCTCATAAGACCGTTTAGTTTGTTTTTATATTTTTAATATCGCTGTTCGGCTTCAACAGTTCTATCTTTTAAAAATTGTTTGTATAAACCATTCTTTTTTTGCATACATTAATTAGTCTCTTTGTCATCCACTGATTTTTGTTATATTGTTTCTTTCTACAGGATTTAGTAATCGGGCAGTTTGTCATGTAGTGAGGTAAAATCCTCCATAAATTTGTCGTAAGCTGCATTGACATCATGACATTCGTACAGGGTTTTCCAAGTTTGTGCTTGTAGTTCTGATTTAAACGCATTTATTGAATCCTCTGTTAGTTTTCTTTTATAAACTCCCTGCTGTTTCTCTTTCGTTTCTCTACAAACACTTTCATAGTTAGCAAATACTGGAAGGTGGTCACTGATGTCATCAGTAATCCACTTCTTATTCTGTTTTCTAGGCAGTTAGTGAATATATTATCAATCAAGGTTGCACTATTTGTTGTTATTCTACTTGGTTAACGTATCAATGGATTTAAGCTTAGACTGTACATTTTATGAGTGAAATCATCTGTCACGGCGTGTTTGTTTGGGTTTAACAGATCTATATTAAAATCCCCACATATAAATATGACCTTTTTTAAATATTAACCCTATAATGCCAAACGTATGATATTTGATACATGAGTTTGTCAGCCCTCCACAAGAGTGGTGTGACATTTTTTTACCTGAAAAACCAGATGTATACAATCAGACACATGCAGTGCACACATAATCCACTAGAGGGCAGTAATTCATTCATTGGAGGGCTCTCCAGGGGCACTACAAGGCTGCCATGTTTCAGGAGTTGGACACTTGCGATTTTTGAAGAAGAACTTTGATAAATTTGAAAAGCTTATGGTAAGAAAAACATTAAAATTTGTACTAAAACATCAATAGGAACAGTTACCAAGTTGAGGCAGGGTGAAAAATATTAAAATTTCAAAAACTATATATTAGTAAATCAATGCCATATCAAATTTGGTACAGCAGCGTTTTAAGTTCATGTAACCCTAAATCAGTCAACTGTCATTTTATAGTATTTCATGCATCATATATAACATCAAGCAACATAAAGTCCTTTTTTATTTTTAAATTACATAGCTTGGTATATTTAGTGTAAAAAAACTACATTTGTAACTTGCTGTATTATGATGATTGACTAGTTTGGTGTGGTCATGATAAAATTACTTGTAGTTTCCTTTTGTTTCTGCTTTCACAATTTTTTTTTAGATGTCAAAAAATACAGTGTGGAAGATGTTCTAAACATGATTATGGATGGAAATTATGGCTAAAAATATTATAGGTGAAATATAAAATATATGGATGATATTCTTCTTCTTTTCCTTTGGGCTTTTCCCCTCAGGGGTCGCCACAGCGAATCAGTTTCCTCCATCTAAGCCTGTCTTCAGCATCCTCCACTCTAACACCAGCCACCTTCATGTCTTCATTCACTGCATCCATAAACCTCCTCTTTGGTCTTCCTCTAGACCTCTTTCCTGCAGCTCTAGACTCAGCATCCTTCTACCAATATATTCACTGTCTCTCCTCTGAACATGTCCAAACCATCTCAGTCTGGCCTCTCTGACTTTATCTCCAAAACCTCTAACATGTGCTGTCCCTCTGATGTATTCATTCCTGATCCTATCCATCCTGGTCACTCCCAAAGAGAACCTCAGCATCTTCATCTCTGCTACCTCCAGCTCTGCTTCCTGTCTTTTCTTCAGTCCCACTGTTTCTAGTCCAAATATGGATGATATTATTGATGGAAATTATTATGGTTGAACCACTGGGCAATGTGAGGCGTTGGGATTGGAAAGCCAAAACCTACATAATGGTTCCCAGACCAGCCATTATTGACACATACAGCAGATTCATGGGAGGTGTTGACCTTCTTGACATGCTGTCTGTTTGTACAAGTTCAGTTGCAGATCCAGAAGGTGGTACATTTACGTTTGGTGGCACACTGTGACAGTGGCAGTAATCAATGCATGGATCCACTACAGAAGAGATCTGGAGAGACTGCAGCCCAGTCAGAAGCCCATGCCCCTGTGAAGATTTCAGGCTTCTGTGGGTACAGCCCTCACAAGTGCAGGAAAGGTCAAAAAGTGTGGTAGACCTCTGTCCTCTCCAGAAACAGTGCCAACCCCTCCCCGCAAGAGAAAAACCACTGAGGTACCTTCTGATGTGAGAAAGGATGGCCTTGAACATTACCCAACATGGGAAACCCAACAGAGATGCAAGCAATGCACAGACCTCTTTACCCACGTTTACTGTCAGAAATGCAGAGTACATATTTGCCTGAAGAAGGGAGAAACTGTTTTCAGGCCTACCACCACGCAAAATAAATAGGTTCCGGACTTCCACCCAGCCAGTTCCATTGATTCATTTTTCATTGCTTCAATATGGTAGCCCTTTTTATGTTTTGAACTTCAAATTTGTTGTATTTGTTTGGGTCTTGCCATGTATTTATTAGTTCAGGAAGAAATGACTATTTGAGCTTTGTGACCTGATGTATCAAATATGATACATATTGAAACTCACATATAGAAAATCATATTATAATTTTTTTGGTTGTTTGTTCAGAGGGGCCAATAAAGGCTCCAAGTTCAAAGAATTTGAATTTTCTGTCAATTCTTTAATGGTTCAGGCTTTACGGGGTTAACAAACATGTTTTCAATAGTGTTTGTGAATGTTTCTATGTTTCGATACACACAGCTGACAATAACGTTACTCGGTTTCTCCATGTTAATCTCTATTGAAATATATTCCATGACCTCATCTATGCAGCCAGACATCGTCTCCAAAACTTTGTGATTGAAACTGTTGTGGATGTAGAGGGCAACCCCCCCCGCCTTGTTTATTATTCCTGTTCACGAAATGAAAACTATAGTCTTTGATTTGGAATTGTAAGCCCTGTTCTGGTTTCAGCCAGGTTTCTGATATTGTGATTATACTTCTTTATTTTATTTCACAGGATTATTATTATTTTCTTTCACGGGATTTAAAGTGGAGTAGATGTATTCTTGGGATGTTGCCAGTACACTGTGTTTTAATACACTAATTAGTTAACGTTTATCACTTGTAAACTAAAAGCAAACAATAAACTAACAGTATACTAGAAACACTACTTTAAGTATACTTCTGAATGTACTTTATAGAAACTAAAAGTGGGCCAATTTAATTACAAGAAGCATACTTTTTAAGTGTACTTGCTACACTTAAAAAAAACCTTTAAGACTTGTACTTGAAGTATACTTATTTTTGATAAGGGTGGACAAAATGTCATCAACTTGTCTGCTCCTCCATCCACTCTGAAAGCTCTTCTTATGCTCCTCTCTTTTCTGGAAAATCTCCACTGACATTTCTATTCTTTTGGTAAAGTCCTTCACCATCCGTGCTTCCATGTTCCTGAACACCAAACGTCTCCAACACATCCTCCTCACCTCCGTTTCCTTCATCCACATGTGCATTAAAGTCTGCTCCAATCTCTAGTGTCTCCTCTACAGATAGCCTAATCTCCTCATCCATCTCCCTCCAGAATGAGGAGCATAACCAGACAGGATTCCCCATCTCACCTACAACGTCCAGTTTCAGACAAATCGTCCTCTCTGACCTTCTTCAACTCCAGAATACCGTATTCTTATCAACCTCTTCCTCAGGGTTTCTCCTCCTCTGTTCCTCCTTCCATCCACTCCATAATCAATCATGATTTATGTTTTTATTTTCTGTAACTTTTCAGCCCTTAACACGATTATTCCAGCTGAAATGATCTTTTGTGCTTAAGCGTGACCGGTGACGCCTCAGAGGGAAGCTACTTAAAGGTTTGCACTGTACTTGATATTTCCCCACACACGTGAAGTTTAGCGTCACAAAAAAGCTTTTTTTGGGTATTAAATGCATTAAATCTTTAACATTCTTCAGGCTGAACTCAAAGTGTTTTAGCAGAAAATACAACACCAGAAAACATCAAACGTCGACAGTAAGCTGCAGTGGAAAATAAGTCTCAGTATTTTATTGAAAGTAAGCAATAAATAATACTGTGATAAAAATAGTTTTAGTACTCGGGCTGTACATCATTGTTACAAGATCAGAAAATTCTTTAGGAAGAGCGAGATAAAAACAGCAACATGATTTGTTTTGTGCATAAAGGACTAAAAAATCACAAGGAAAGAAGAAGCCTTTGTGGGTTTGAGCTTCACACCGCGTGGAAAAGCAGACTGTGAGTGCAGACAGGACAACATGAGGCAGCACCACATTCAAAGAAAGAGGAGCTTCAGCTCTAACTGACCACACATGGATGAGTAACAATAAATACAGAGGGAAGCAGTTCAGCAGACAATAAGGCTTAATTTAAAAACAAAAAAGGTCAGTGGGTGGATCACACCGTCTGGTGATCGAGGCGACAAGTTCAGAACAGTTGGTCCTTTAACGGAGCGTCCCCCCGTGTACGCAGAGCTCAGGAGTCCCCTCAAAGGGTTTCTCCAGAGGGGAGGAAGGCCCGGGTGGCTATGTGTGGAGGGGGGATATGGTCAGCAGCAGAAAACCTCTGATTTCCCCTGCATGTGTGTAGCCCTCTGCTGCTGCTTCTTGCTACGGTCATATGGCTTTAGGAGTTTTGTTTTGGTATCAGATATGAAAATAAAGAGGAGAAATTCTCTGAAAATCCACGGGGAACATGCAGTTCCTTTGAAGGCGACAGGCATCAGACAGTTGGTGAAACTGCAATCTCCTGCAGTTTGTCTGATAAACACACAACTGTTGACCTAAGAGCTGCATTGATATAAATCACAGGTAATAGGCGACAAAAACAACAATTACAAAGTGTCAGAAAGACATGAATTAAGTTATATCACTTATCAAAGTCACTTCAGCATAAATTCCAAGATTAGAGCTCAGATCAGAGGAAAAACGTACATCCAGTCAATAAAATAGGGATTATAAAAAAAGATTAGATAAAATGTCAGTCGCTAGAAATATACAGACTCCATCTATTTGAAACATTCGCTGAAACATGTCTGAAAACAGAGGTTCAGAGGAGGAAGGATCTTTTTTAAAAAGTAGGTCGATTAAAGGAATAGAGGCAACAAGAAACAGGTTACATAGCAATTCTAAAATCAATTATAAACGTCCCACATAAATACAAAAGTGTAGCTCATTCAAAGCTTCCTCTGCGGATACTGGGGTTGGTGAGTACGGTCTCTGTCCTGACAACACAGCACCGTGCTGTCTGGGTTTCAGTTCATCATCCTGGTCTTGAATGCTGGGAATTGCCCTTCATCGTCTGACCAGCGGCTACCTATAGAAATAATGAGGATAAACTGAGAAGGAAAGAGTTCAGCAGCGGGGTGGAAGGTGGAGGTGGACATGGGGAGTGGAGGGAGAACAAGAGGAAAGAGAGGCATAGAGCGTGCGTTATTATAGCACAGACTGCTGCAGGAAAGAGCTCCGTTCTGCTGGACAGCCACGCAGCCAGGACAGAGCTGGGCTGTTTGTGACAGCTGTGGTGCAGCGTCTTACCGTTGTGTGTTAACAAGAGTAGGTCCTGACTGTGGCCGTGTCCAGCCTCTGTATAGACTGACTTCCTGCGTTTGCACCGGAAAAACCACATGCAAAGACATGCCGTTAGTCACAGCATCATGATAGACAGAGCAGCAGAGCCATTCAGGAAGAATTTAGAGCACAAGAGGAGCCACTGCTGCACCTCCTGCTAGAGGAGGTGCAGCAGGGAGGAGCAGAACACATGCAGACGGGTGCAGCAGTTCTTCACAGCTTACCGTCCACCGGACTCCTCTTTGGCTGCGTGGAGGGAGACGCTGCGCTGCTGTTTGTCACTCGGAAGTTAGCAGGAAGAGTGTCGGAGACACCTAAAGCTCCGCCTCGAACGTCTTTGGGCCTGAACTTCTTCCTCCATGACGGTGCACGGCGGAAGTTCTTCTCATCGTCCTGTTTGGGGAGGCAGGAAGATGATGGTACAAGCAGGAGCGAGTAGCAGCACTTCTCCTGGGTTATTATCGGTTTATTTCTCAAAGACAGTGCACATTAAAAGCATAACTGCAGTGTGCCAGAATTAGCGTAGAGGCTGTTTTTCATCTGTAGTCCTGGACAGATGTTTAAAATGTCAACCTAAAGCATTAAATCAGCAATAAAAAATAAGCTAAAATACAGAGGTAAAATAATCAAAGTACATACAAACATTGATTAAATGCACACATTATGAGTCAATAAAATTGATACAAAAAAGTATGGTTGAAATAAAACCATGAATGTTGACAAGTGTGTTGTGTTACGAGCCAGTTCTTCATCCATCCATCCATTTTCCTGACCGCTTTGTCCCTTTCTGGGTCGCGGGGTGCCGGAGCCTATCCCGGCTACTGATGGGCGAAGGCGGGGTACACCCCGGACAGGTCGCCAGTCTGTCGCAGGGCCTCAATCACACACACATTCACTCTCACATTCACACCTAGGGGCAATTTAGAGTCACCAATTAACCTATGAAGCATGTTTTTGGATGGTGGGAGGAAGCCGGAGTCCCCGGTGAAAACCCACGCATGCACGGGGAGAACATGCAAACTCCACACAGAAAGGTCCCAAATCCCCCAGCCGGGAGTCGAACCGGGACCTTCTCGCTGTGAGGCAAGAGCGCTAACCACTGCACCACCGTGCAGCCCCCAGTTCTTCATGTACCTTCTAAAATGACTGTATATTCGGACCTCTCTGATGCTGGGAGGGACAGAGTTCCACTGCTGTGCAGCTGTCGTAGAAAAGGCGCTCTGACCGAAGGCACTTCTCCATCCAGGAACTATGCAGTTTCCACGAGTAGCCCCTCCCGTCCCTTTCTGAGAGCTAGATCATGGTTGTGTACGACCCCCCCACCCCACTCACTGTATAGAGCTTTTGCTATTTTCTAGTGCTGTCCAAATTTACTAATTCCAAATTGAGTGCACTTGAAATCTCCCAGAAGTCTTTGCGAAAAACTAGCATGCGTTGAAGCTCATTAGATTAGCGAATATAGACCACAATGCATTGCAGTTGAACAACTTTTCTACAAAAAAACGTGTTTAAATGTAATATTTGAATAAACCATCCAGATTTTTGTCATCAGAACACAGATGAATCATAAATAAACGTCGTGGAATGTTCGTGAAATCGATGAGGTCATATTCGGTATTTAGAAAAATGAAAGAAAAGTAGTGAGCATTGTGTCTGAATTAGCTTTAAAATCCAGGGAACTATACCGTTTTTTGTAGTTAGGGGGGATTTCAGACACTACCCTTACTTTGACAAACGGGTTTAGTGGAGGCGATGACAGACTGAATTAGTTTATAGATTAGACAGAGGTTTGAATACACTCAACAGTTTGTATTTCTTTAAAATACACAGAGATGATATGGCAGTGGTTTTCTATCCAGTATTTTGATTGTCCATTTGTAAAGCAACTCTATGGATTTTAGTGTTGTTTTATTGGCTTGCGACCAGGCTGTGAGACAATATGCTATTTGAGAGAAAATCATTGCATGCCTGAACATTTTGGCTGCTTGTAAAGTGACCGGATTCATTTAAAATTTGCTAAATGGAATTTAACACAGTTTGAAACTTTTTTAATTTGTGACCGAAACATCGGCCTTGAATCAATTAAAACTCCAAGAAACTCAAATTCAGAGACTACTTGTATTTTATTTAGTTCAACTCGAGGTGGAGCCAGTGTACTATGTAAGGTAACCACCAGAGGACTTGATCCAAAACTACAGTCTACATCAAACAGTCACACTGTACAACAGAAACCAATATCTGATCTATTTCACATCTGCTCAAAGGTTTATATCAAAGTAGGGCTGGGCGATAAAACGATAATTATCGTTATTGTGATATTACTTTTTTTCGATAGTGAAATGCAAATTGCCCCGGAAGAGCCGCGCTTCTTCTTCTTCTTACGGAGCGGCTGATTCTAGGAGACTGAGAGGGGGGGGGGGGCACGGAGGCCCCGAATGATGACAAAAGGACACAACAGAAAACATTATTTCAGTAAACCAATAACCAATATATAATCGCAAATACTTTTATTTTTAATGTTAAGGTAACAATGTTTATATATTTTGTTTTGGAAACGTCGTCACCGGACCCCCCTCCTCTAAATTGAAAATGGTTCGGTCCGACTGGATTATTCTTCCGCAGCTGTTTGTGACCGACAGATCCACAGAGTGTGAGGGAGAGAAGACACGCTTTAAAATCGGGAGTTTAAAACTGATTTAGAGGAGAACCTCCATGAAAAAAGAAAAAAGGAGACAGTCTGTCTATTGCCGCGCGCTACGTGTCACACGGGGCTGAAAGAGGAGAGACTGCGCGTGCTCGTAACACCTGCGCGCAGGGGGCGGGGACTCGATTGTGGCTGTGGAGTTTAGAGTTTGAGGGTTTTGTTAAAATATTAACCAAAAGCTTTTGTATAGAGCTTCGAATTAGAATAATTTGTTTTATGTATTTTTATTATGTATCAATAATGAATTTGTTAGTTACATTTGTGCCGTTTATGCTCATTTCTTAATGAGGTGATCTAATAATAGTAAAATAAACTGGTTTTTAACGACTCCTGACATGACACTAAATGAAGAGATCTTATGTGTTTGATCAATCCTCCAACATGTACACATGTCAGATGACTGAGTGAAATGATGATTAAATCTATTATCAGAACTGTTTATTTTACGTTTACATTTTATTATCTTCTGCTGCACAGCAGTACCTATAGTTTCTGTTCAGAAGAAATTAGAAAATAATATAAAAATAACTGCAATATATTTGCTGCTTTAGAACAATGTTTTTAAAACTTCATTTTAATTTGAAAGGAACTTCTATGTGCTGCAGTCAGATTAAAATAAATCAGAAATTCTGTACAGCCTATTGAAAACATACCACCGTTATGGTTTAACTGTTGTGTACATCATGTATATGTACAATATTTATTAGAAATATTTAAATGTTCCTCACAGTTAGTTTCAATACTACAGTTAATACAAAAAATAATGAAAGTTTAATTTGAACTAACTAAGATTTAATGGGGGGGGGCAAAGTTGCAATAAAGATTACTTTGATTATTTGATTAATATCGTTTTTAATATCGTTATCGCACAAAATGGAAAAAACGATATCGCAATAGGAAAATTCCCACATCGCCCAGCCCTATATCAAAGTTAATTGACCTTGGAGAATTCGTTAAATATTTCATGCTTGATTGACACGTAAGCAACCAATGGTGATCCCTGAAGCTGCCTCACAAGGCGGAGTTCTACATCTGACCGACCGATTGACCCAGTTCCACAAATAAAGGGCTGGATGACATAAGATTCTTACCTCATCAATTCTCCTGTCTGTGCCGATGGCCAGCAGGCCGCAGTACTCGTGCTCCAGAGCTGCTCTGGCCTGAAAGGAGAGAAGAGGGTCACCTTTTCACCCAACCACAGTCCAGCCCTACTGTCGGCTCTGAACACAAGCCCCCCAACCAAAAGACAAGCTAGCATTGGTGCTAGAGCCATCAACTTGATTGTGTTTTGAACACATTTATTAAAAAAATGCATTTGAGAGCACGTTAATCGCATGTTCAGCAACTGCAGGAGAGCCCAATACAAAAGGAAACAGTGAAGTCACTGAGTTCAACTGTTACCACAACTCATCAACACATGTACTAGATCAATATTTTAGACAGCAAACAGTGAAATGGTCGACTATCAGCCTGTGTGATCACACACAAACAGATGCAGAGTGTGTTGTGTACCTGCGTGTTCTGAGTTGGGATCTGCAGCAGCAGGGCCAGCGTGTTGTGATCGAAGGTCTCGTCCAGGGCGAGCAGCGCCCCGTGAACTCCGCTCTCATACAGGTTGCTGCTGTACTCTTTGAGGCCGATGCTTTGGATCCAGCTGATTACTCGCTCATTGCTCCACACCAGAACATCTGCAACATTCAACATGGTTGTTACCCTCCACTTTGCAGTGATGCTGAGGCAGACACACAAGCCTGTGTTACCTTTTAGCTCCAGCTGAGAGTCTTCTCTTCTCCTCTCCAGCTCCTTCTTGTCATAGTTGAGCCTCCTCAGACACATTACACCACACTGAAAACTGTTCCTGTAGGAGCATGCAGGTGTTAAACTCAGATTTTTAAGTGGAACATTTTGCAGAATCAGACTGACAAACAGTTCCTTTATACAACTCTCATGTGAGGAGAAACAGCAACATTTTCTGCAGAGAAAAGCCTGAATTTCTAGAAAGTTGTTTGACTACATGGCAACACAGACAGGTTGAGGTAAAATTGTGAGTTTTCCAGGGTTTTGCCGTCAGACAGCACATGAATGAAACCCCACAACGACACACATGTTAGCTCGCACTAAACATGGGAGGTAGGGAACCTTTACTCTTCAGTTGGTCAAAGTGATAAAACAATCAGATTCAACGCTAAACTGAAACCGCAATTAGAAATGTAAATCCATGTTTCTGAGCTGAGAGTTGTACCAACAGAAACTCTTAAAAACTGTGCTACATCCTCACAGCACAGGGGAAAAGTTTGAATTTGATCAGTTAGAATAATGTTTGTCTCAATTGGCTTTATATTCAAACTTTAATGTAATTTATGAAGAAAGTGACAATTTAACGTAATTTTCAAATCACGTGCGGCCAGTGCAAAATTATTTTCTTGGTCACACTTTTTTAAGAGCCCGCCAGGAAGCTATGAGAAGCCCCGCCCCCCATCGTTTTTCTGAAGAGCCTGACGGATGACGGAGCGTCGGACATTTCAGTCGGGAAAAGATTTCAATCATTTGGCAGTTTCACAAATGCCTTAGGGAAAAAATGAATGTGCAAACTTTTACAGCGGTCAAATGAGCCGCCGTTCACATTTCTGTGGTCAAATCAGCATCACTGGATTTTTGGTGTGAGTTTCATCCAATACTTACGGTAGCAGGACAATCCTTAAGACTCAGCGGAGCTTTAGGAAATGTGATATTATTGCTCTTCATGAATGCATATTACTATTAAAGCATTTGATAATCATGTGAAATTGACTGTGCATTACTGTTATTCTGAACTTTAGAGATCCAATCACTAAATGTCTTGTAGCCCTGATATAAAATTGGTTAATTTTGGCTGTGAATGAATCCCAATCATCAATTTAGTGCATAATAAATCCTTCACAGACTTACTTAGTACTTTAAACAAAATTTCTCCTGGAAATATCAAGAATTTTTACTGTACAATTTTCAAGAAATCCACTTATGAATTATCATAAAAGGTGCAACAAATGACACCAGTTAACTGACTTTGGCTAAGAATATATGCTGATTGTAAATTTACTACATCACCATTCCTTTACAGACGTACTTCGTACTTCAAGTAGTACTACTTCTGATTCTTCTCCATGTGGTTTTCTGTGCCAAACATTTTGCCAACCAACTACTTGTACTTTTGAATCAAATGAACAAATTTTAAACTGAAGATTCTTTAAGTAGTTTGTAGTTTTAAGAACCAAAAAGTTCAACAAACTTTGAACCAAAAGATTTATAAAACTGAACAATGGAGCAAAAATTTTGACTAAAACAAATAATTTTTAATGTATTTCATCAGCCAGCTTTAACATTCTCAAGAACTTTTGTCATGAAAGCATTTGTACCACTGATGACCATTACTATGTATGTAGAGTTTTCTTCTGGCTTATTTAGGATGTCCGACAGCAGGACATAAGGCATGACCAGTTCACCTGTGGAAGCTGTCCACCATCTTCAGCTGTCCTCGGAGGTCCTTCTTGGTGAGGTGGTCCAGCATGCGGGCGTCCACCAGGGACTCCATGAAGTATGAGCGGTACTGCGGCAAACCCAGGCTGGGAAGCCACTCGTTACCAATCCACTCGTGGTTCATGTCTCCATACGCCAGAGTCTGCAGGGGGAGGAGGAGGGAGCTCCGTCAGAGGGCGACATGGTGAACTGCCTAGATGACGGTGTTACGCAGGACACTACGCATGATAAAGAACTTGAAAAAAGTCCCTTTAAAGTAGAAAAATCATTTGAAAAAAATCCAATAAAGGGCTAGATTCCTTCATGCTTCATAGTATTTGAACCAGCATCAAAACGTTCTTAACACTTTTGGTTTTGAAATTTTGAACAGTTTTCTTCTCGCTAAAATGCAAAAGCACACGCTCTCATAGAAAATTACTTTTTATTGACAGAACTTGGACTAACCAGCTGATTCCATGTTGATTTGAACCTCTTAAGTTCAAAACTCCTGCAGACTTTAACTTGGATAAATGAAGTGCCGAGTTATTTTAGAGAGGAGTTTACATTCTCCACAGATGTGAACGACTTCTTTGTTTTGATTTCTGTTGACTGTACGTTATGTGACATTTACATACGTGTTTTGGTATTCCACATGTTCTCTGTGACATGCAAAAATAATTAATTTAAAAAAATAAAACATTAATATGTTTTTAATCAATACTGTGATTGTTTTGCTAAGTGAATCATGTCATCAGACTCACTGTGGTCCCTCCTTGACCTCTAGACACAAAAAGTGATCCAGCTTAACCCTTTAACACCAGCGCTCCAGTGTTTATGTTCTTCGATTTACTGTCATTTTTTAATTGTTAACAAGCTGATTCTCCTTGAGCCGCTTTTCTCCTTCAGAATCTACCGGAATTATTGTGTTAACGGTTAAAAAGTTACAGTATGTTAGAGATTTTGTTTTTAAGCGTCACCAACAACGCCTCAGGTGTTAAAGGGTTAACCATAATCTTGAATTGGTGAGCACAGGTGAGGTTTTTGGGGTGCAAACCTGGGCCCAGCTACCCTCGTCATCCTCCTGGTGTTAGCGCAGTTAGAGTGAGCATGGTGAGAGAACAGAAAGGTGTGGGGTTAGTGAGGCAGCAGAGCCGGGTTAGAGCAGCTCACAGTGGAAACAAACACACCAAGAAAAAGAGAAAAAAAACACAACAGGCCAAAGAAAGGGATGGCAAAACAGAAACAGTTCATTCCAACATAAATACGATGATAAGGTATTAAAACTCAATATGTGCTGTGAAGGTGTCAATTTAAAACAAAAAATTCCTTCAATAATTACCAAGAAGTAGAATTAGTCATAGTCATACTCCTTTCCGTAGTGATTAAAGTGACAGTTGGAGTCTTAAAGTATCTTGAGAAAAGAACTAACAAGCGCAGATGGAGAAGTAGACCCACAAACACTTTAGCGACTGGAGGGCAGATTGAGGTCTAGTTTCAAGTTGCCTCTGATCACAGCAGAACAACTGCAGACGACGTGAAACCAGACGCATCAGTCACCACTAACTACCAGCGTCACACTAACTACTGCAGGTGGACTGACCGTAGGAGGCGTGGCTGCCAAACTCTCCATTTCTTCGTGTGTGACCCAGACGTTTCCTGTGCTCTGAGCGTTTAGCACCAGTCACAAGAGTGCAAAGAGACGACAGGAATGAAGGGCAGAGGGAGGGCAGGATGGAGACAGTGTCAGGAAGAAATGCTCCGTTACATGTTAGCATAAAGAAACCAGAGCGTTGAAGGTAAAAGGTTAATTCAGTGTGAACATCATGCTGAATGGAAGAAGACGGTTTAATCAGAGAACTCCTTACCGTTCTGGAGGTGGGCGGGGCCGAGGGGCTGGTGAGGGACATGATTTCCTGGATGGCCAGGCGCAGTTTGAGACGGTGCAGCGGGTTACTGATGCCGATCTCTCTTTGGATCTCGGTGTCCGACAGAGCCGACATGATGGCTCCGCTCTTCACGTTTGCTCGGCAGGCAGCCACGTACCAGGCCGGCATGCCCACCCACAGCTGACCACACAGAGGACAGGGCCGTTCAGGTGAACAGGACAAACACTGCAGGTGAGTCAACTAAAGGTTTCATACCTCCAACCATGCCACAACAGTGGGTCCGTCCCACTGGGCGAAGGGCAGGCCCTGCCTGCGAGCCTCCTCCAGTAACTCATGCCTGAGAGGGAGAAAAATGTTCAAGATCCTTCACTTGTTCCACAACATAAACACAAAGGCAGCCAAAAGTAGAACCCGGTACCATCCCTCCATGAAGTTCACCTGAGCACAAACCCAAGACTTGGCTCCACATGCACTCTCAAGACAGACGATGAAAAGAAACCCAAGAAGACTCAAAGCCGCTGGGATGTTCCAGCAGAAGACTTTCAGAGGTCTTAGAAAATGCACTAGTCTACAAACAGCACGATGAGACACCGGGGCGCTAAAGCAGGGGTTTAAGGTCAGAGGAACAGCAGGTACCAGCCAGAACCAGAACCAATGCTTTAAGAGTCCACTTCAGAAGGAACACATTCCTCTCATCTGTCAGGACACAGCATGCACACAAGACGGACAACACAGCATATTCACTTCATGCACATTATCAGCAGGTCAGAGCAGAACCGCAGATTCTACCAAACCGCCAGAAACACAGTTCAGTCACTCAGACGAAGCCTGACCTTCAGAAGCTTCAACAAACGTCTCACTGTAAATGAGACCGTGCACAGAAACGGTCGTCTCTGCTAGAGTTGCATACCAACATGCTCCAAAGGGAAAGATTTCACTCACTAAAACTCAGCACACACACACTGCGGTTAGTTAAGCTCCTGTGTGGAAAGCAGGTGAAGAGCGGCATGGAGACGCCGTCAGGGACTCAGAGGGACACATGTTTGGGATCCTTAACGGCTAAACATGAAGCCCGGAAAGGGAAGAAGATGAGGTAAACAATGGGAGACAACTTACCCGGTCTTTGGACTACACATGGAATGAGAAGAAGGTGGTGAAAAACAAAAACAATTATAAGATGTTGACAGAACAAACAGAGAGAATGAACAGAGGCTCATTTAAGGAAGCAAAACAACGGCTGTGGTGAAAAACAAAATGATTTTAGACGCAGGGTGGGAGGTGGGATGAGGGGAGGAGACAGCAGTGAGTCTGATGGTGAGGGGAACAAGCATGTCTACGGTCCAAGCAGAACCATCCAGAACCACCTCGTGGACCGCAGTGCTAAATAATCCAATGAAGCTGAAGGTTCTGTTTCAGCCGGCTTTCACTGAATACTAAAGAGGGGCAGACGTGGATGAAGCCGGTGGAGAGCGCTTTGGGTTCCACATGTCTGAACTCAGAACAACGTGACCTTTCTAGAAACACGGAGGCCATGAATCTAACCAGAAGAAAGTTGGTCACAACAACCTCCATGGATTGTGTGACTTAACCTGTGTATTTATTCAGGCCTGTTCATTGAGCTTAGTAGAGGCGGCTTAGCCGGAGATCACCAGCGTTGAGGCGTGACGCCTTTGAGACGCTCTGGATCCCCTCAGAGGACTCACTCCACCACTTCCATCTGAAGCCACCTCGTTAAAATCTGTTCCACTTTGTGTCCACTCCGCTTCACCTTTAGGTTAGTTCATATCATAGATTCTGTCCACAGCAGAAGTCTGCACTCACTTCTTCTGCAGCTTCCGGTTCTTGTCTGCAGGGCCTCCGAGCGTGCCCATCCCGAGGCCTTCCTTTGGGGATCCTTCAGCCTCAGGAGTACCAGCTGGAAACAGTCAGAGCGTGAGCATGAAGGAAGCTAAAACTGAACACATCTAGGTTTTTCCCAAACTGTAAACAGACAAACCATGTGATGGAATGAAGCCTCAGCTCCTCAGGCCTCACCTTGACTTGGTAAGTCCTTTCCAGGAAGGCTGGGCCGGCCCTTTTCCTTCTTCCCAAACAGGCGTCCAATGGAAGACTTGATGCTCTTCTTCTTGGCCGCCTTGTTGAGGGAGTCCTGGCTGCTGTTGCTGCTGCTGGGGTTGCTGCCCTGGCCGTCCTGCAGGCTGCTCAGACTGCAGAAGCAAAGCCCGGCTGATTACCCGACACTGGTGTTCCAGACATGATGGAGCAGCGAGTGCAGGCCTTACCCTCGAATGTCTCTTATGTCTTCATGGCTGGCGGTGTGGCCGGACTCCCTGTTCAAGCGCATTGAGCGGGGAGTGGTGGGGGGCGAGGTTTCACATCGAATCGTGGCTTTATCGTCCTGAGAGGACTGAGCAATGGCAGAAAAGACAAGAAATGTTGAGTGTGATCAGAGTAAACAAAGTGTTTCCATCACAGCTGAACGCAGGAAGTCAGCAGAACGTAAACAACAGAAACAAACCAGAATGAAACATGACCTTTCATTTAAAACGAGGATTAGTTAGAAAATGCAGACTCTGCTGGTCATTACAGTTTTGAATGACCAGGTTTTATTTTACCTTATAAGAACAGCACTTTCATTTATACTACCCTTTAATAACAGAGCTTTAGCTCCAGGGTTTACATTCTGTCGACTACAGTCACTCTTCAACCATTTACGTAATTAAGGTAATTCCAGCAAACTCTGAAGCAGAGAAAAGCAGCTTCGCACTGATACGCAACACTTTACAGGAGGGAAATGTTTACACAAACGCTTTGCATATCAAAGAACTCACGTTGATCACGTAAACGACTGAAAATTTACAGTAGATCAAAGAGCGTGCATTATTTAGATCAGGGGTATCAAACTCAATCACACATTTGGCAAAAATCCAAAACACACCTTAGGACGGGGGCTGAACAGGAGAAACTGAACTCTCTAAACTACATTTTTAAAACTTTAAAACCGGAACTTTTTAACATAATTATGAATAAGAAAAGGGCAGGAATATTATTCCACAATAAATCAACTTAAATCTTAAATAATTTTCAATATTTTACTCTCCATAAAAATATATTTTTTGTTAAAATTACACAACTTAGAAAAAAAGCGCAAGATAACATGGGGCCATTAATAACAATACAAAATAAAATGATCTGGAGGGCGTGCTTTAGATAAATAAAAGTGTGGAGTTATCTTCTTAGCAGTTGAAGGATGACGTGTTTCTCAGCATACCATTAAAATTGCACAGACCAGGTGTAAACCCGCCTAACCTCACTTGAGCCAGGGATGTATTACATTATTAAGATAGTCAGATAAACAATAATGTGTGAGCAGCAAGGAACTGCACTTTTTTAAAGCTTACCACACGAACATTGTTAAAAACTACAAATTTTTGCTCAACTTTTGCTCAAATGTGCAGTAAAGCTGCTTTCACACTGAACGTGATTTGCTTGTCAGGGCCGGTGCGTTTGTCTGGAAGCAGCGTGGAAAGAAATCAAAAATGTGGACTTTGTAAAAGGACACACTTTACGTAAGCCAATCAGGGACAAGCTTTGGCCTGTGATGTGTTGACATGATCAGAGGTGGAGTCCAAAACCAACATAGAGGAGAATCCTCTAATTTCATTTTCACTTTTATTTTTTTCCCTCCGTGGACTTATGCGGGACAACAAGTCGTCAAACTGAGTCACATAACGTAACCTTTCAGATAAACTTGAACAGTCATGAAGGCAGTCATAGGACGAGAGGAACAGACTGGGAGGGGGTCAACATTCGACTGGTCTGCAAAGCAGGTTGCTGGTTTACCTTCCTGCGGTGCTTGCGTAAGTCACTAGGCTGACGAGTGGCAAAAATGGAGAAAGGAGACAAAGCAGTTAGTGAGATGCTCAGCAGAGGAACAAAGCCATGCAACACAAACCGAGAAACACACGAAGAGTTTGATCCTAAAGTGTTCAGAGCAGCAGCACTTCACTCGGGATGGGGGGGTGGGGGGGGGGTGCAGCCAAGTCAGAAAAGAACCGTATCAGCTTAAAGGAGCTGGAGAGGAGCTGAAGGCCTGGAAGATCCTTCTCTGTGGTTTTCCAGGACATAAAACACCTGAAGGTTCAGTCTGTTGTCTTTTTCTCTTTGCACAGAGGGGTGGGGGTGGGAGGTCTTTCCACCACATTCCTCACAAACCTGGCATTAGAGCATATAAACCACCAGCATGTCATATTTCCATGACTTTCTTTGCCTCAGGGGGGAAATACCTAATCACTCATTTCCTTCCCTCCACAGAAGGAGGAGGCCAAGCCAGGGAGCAGAGCAACAGCTATAAAAGGAAACAGGAAGAGAAATCCAGGAGGGAGCAAACATTTGGTTTAGGACCAAACTCATTCTGTATCTCTCACTTTTCCTCAACAGGAACCAGGGAGGGGGGGTTCACTTGTTTTACTCAGATGAAACAAAGAATAGAGTCATACAATAAACTGTCTTAGAGACCAAAACCTGTAAAGTGAAAGCATTTACAGTAGAGGCTCACAAACGGCTGATGGACATGAAAACCGTCCTTCTGCTCCAGACACTCGTGAAGTCCTGACCTTCATCAAGAAGCAGAGAAGACAGAGCAGCTCACGCTGCACCAGCTGAAGCCGTCAGATTTCTAAACTGGATTATCAAGTTTATCAGAGCATTAAACTTTCCCAAAAACATCACAGCAGAGCTGCGCTTAAAACACATGCCTGCAGGGTGGCGCTGCAGCAGCGCACTCAATCGCACTGTCAGTCTGTCAGCACAATCTACAGCACAGAAAAACTGACTCTGTCCTTCATGCAGAAGACTAGTGACACCTTTTCTACCAGCGAGTGTTAAGTGAAAATGCCTTTCTGCTGACACAGCCTCGCCCAGAGGAGCAGCACACACGCTGCATTGTTCCAGTCAGAAGCAGACGTCTGCTCGCAGAGACATCCCCGCCAAACATGGAGCTGCAGCAGCCAGAGCATGCAGGCCGTGTGCACACAGGGACACACTCTCTGCTTCCTGTAACCATGTTGAACCAGGAGAGAACGTTTCTCTCAGGAGCAGGTTAGTGTCTGTGTTCAAACTCTTTCACACAGCACTGACACAAGGAGCTGTCACTATTCCCATTCACTCCTGAATCAGCTCAGAAATAAATGCTCAGAATACAACCTCATAAGAAGGCCAGGACATTTTAAACACAAACCTGAGAGCTTCAAATGGAGAACCCGTAAGGTTCTTCCATTCTGTGTTCAGAAGATGAGGGAACAAATCCTTCAAAGACACAATGTCTTTTTTTAACATATATTATGTCTCGCTTTTCCTTGTCTTGTGACAATGATGATAAAAGGCCGATCTATCTATCTATCTATGTTGGACCTGCCTCACAAAAGAACGTAAAGGGTTCTAGTATCATTAACGTTGCCTGGTGTCAGCTTAACTACGAGCACAGTGAGGAGTCAAAGCTGCGTAACTGCTGCTTTATAGGAAAAACATCAACAGGCAACGTGTTCAAAAGGAGAATTTAAACTACGGACCTTCTGAAACCTGAACTGCACAATAGCTAGTTTGCCATGTAGTTCACTTAACCCCCAAAAGCTAAAGGAAGAACTCTGACAGATAACTACGCCAACTCGAGGGCCAGTCTGGGTCTTTTTTATACAGACAGTGTTCCCTCGTTTATTGTAGGAGTTACCATCTAAAAATGACCTGCTATAGACAAAAAATGCTAATATTCATTTATATATTTTACAATAAATCTGTGAAACTTCTCACTTTCTCAGACAGACATGAACATTTGAACTCATCTTGTTTAAACTCTCAAAGTTCAAACCTTCATAGAAAAATAGGTCCTGGATTATAGAATGACAACATAGATTTGATCGTGATCAGTTTTATGTAACTCTGGCAAACTGGACACATTCTGTACAGGAGAGAACACGGATGTGATTGATTGAAAAGGTCTACAGCCAATCAGAGAGCAGAACACAATGTGCTGTAAGAAAAAAAACATGACACAGCCAGGCCATGAAAGGTGTCCGGCGTAACAGAGGGAACACTGTAGAGACAGAGAGGGAGAACTTCAGAACCATGGTCTGTGAGAGAAAATCTCTGCAGTGACTATAAAACAAATAAAGATGGAGTTCTCCTCTTTACCATCACACAGTTCCTTTAAATGTTGTGATTTAGCTAGCGGTGGTTTGGCTCTAAAAGCTGCAGACATCTGGTTTGAATGAAGCAGCTTTAAAGGCTTGCTGTTAATGTGTCTGATCTGATGACGGAGGAGAAAACACGTCTTTTATCTTGTATAAGGAGCAGAAGAGACAGGAAGAGGAGGGGCTGCACCCACCCCGGGGGACTGTGGGGGGTTCTGGAGGTACCTGAAAGTGTGGTGCATAGCCACAGGCGTTAGGCGGGGGGCTGAAGCCAGAAGCACCATATGGCAAGTAAGTTAGTGTCTGCTGGGAGAGCCAGCTCTGCATGATGTAAGGGTCATAGCAATATTGCTATGGGGCAGGGGGGGCAGAATACACAGATGGTTACACATGCACAGAAATACAAACGGTCCCAATGATGGGGGGGGCACTAACAGACCATCAAGATTTCTACTACATTTAGGTCCATGAACAGAACAGCTCAACCAATACCAAGGTCATGACGCCCATCCGGTCCAGTTCTCTGTTGGGGCTGCGAGGAATGCGTCTGGGGGTGGAGTGGCCCGAGCTGGGCGGAGAGCCGCCCAACGAGGAGCCGGCACACAGAGAGGGTGGGATGGAGCTCAACGAGCGAAAGCGTCCTCCGATGCCATCGCCACTCCCCACCCTGCACTCGATCTCCTCCGCTCGGATGGCAGTGTTCTCCTTCTCCTCCTGGATCATCCTGCCAGCAGCAAAAGGAGCTCAGTGGAGGGCCGGATTCATGGCGTGGTAAGTGCTGCAGGCAGCTGCGCGTACCTGATTTCATTGTTGATAGCATCCAGCTGTTCCTGCAGCATCAGAGCCAGCGTCTGTGCATCAGCCTGACCAGCAGGGGACAGCAGGTCCACGGAGCTGAAGATCATCTCCCGGTCCTCCTCCAGGTCGGAGACGTCCATGTCGCTCTCAAAGGCCTGCGCCACGTTAGCCAACACGTTTGCCTGCTGCATGCGCTCCCACTCCTGCTCGTTCAGCGTCTGCACCTGCAGCGACGCACACAGGGACACAAACCCGGAGAACATTGTGAGCGGGGCGAAACAGCAACGGTGTGAGAATGAAGAAGGACCAGAGTTTGAGCATAAACAGCTCAGTAAATATTCAAGCACACAGGCCTTATTGCTGGCTAAAGCACATGGACTTACATGTCGCTGATGTCCACAGTGGAAGCAAACAGAAAGAAGCAGAAAAGAAGAAAACCATCAGAGAGCTCAAACATGGGAGTGAAACAGGAGAGACAACACAAAGGCTGAGGCTGCGGCAAACACAACCCCCCCACCGCAGAGCAGCGGCTCCCCACTGCCAGTCACTGTCTTCATGTTATCAGCATAGGATAAACTCAGTGTGTGGCAGAGCGGGTCAAAGCTCACCTTAGATGGCTCGTCTCGGAGCGCCACCATCCTCCCTTTCTGAGGTCGCCTCAGAACCAGAGCGCCGCCGAAGCTGTCAGAGTTGCCGTCCATCATGGAGGAAGCCGACACTGGATACCTGAAATCTGGGGTGCTGCCCAGCTGAGAGCGCCTAGAGACACACAAAAGCAAAAGATTAAAAGGTGCCGCAGGCTGAATCAAAGAGGGTATGCTCTCTGTCGACCGGCTGACCCGTGGAGTGAGGAGTTGCTCCTGCCGACCTCTGTCTCTGCTCTCATGGTCTCAATTTGGATGAGCAGCTGCTCCTGTGAGAAGCACATTCACAGAAAACATCCTTATCTGATAAAAACACATTTATGGCTTCAGCTGATGAACTCTCGTGAGCCGTCTTCTGAAGTCCCCCTATGATTAATTTTTTAATTAAAAAAAAGTTACGATTATGATGCTTTTAACCAAAACCCCTCAAACTAAATGTCCTAAAAAGCCATATTTTCATGATGATCTGAGGCCTCCGTTTCCAAAATCTCCTCTGAGGGGGCGTGGCTTTTGGAGCTGAGCTGAGTGGTCAGATGAGGGTTTAGTGCATGTGCAGCAGAGCTGTTGATGGAAAGAAGATCATTCATTCAAACAGAGTCTGTCCAAGACAGTTTGATTGATTTAAGAGGAGAAATACTCGGAAATCCAAAAACTAAATGATTTCTGATTACATTGGTTCTCTTTCAGAAGAAAAATGACACACAGACATGATAAAAACTCTAAAAACAGGATTTTCATTGGAGGGGGACTTTAAAGGCACTTTCTGAAAACCTGCAGAACTAGAACCCCATCAACTCAAACATGGCAAAGAATTGAGACGTTCCACAAGGATTTTCCACTTTGTCTCACTTGAGGAGTTTTTGGTTCGTAGTGACTTAAATGTGCACAGTGGTGTAAAACTGTGTGCTTTCTTCACTTGTGTCTGTAAAATATTTTCTTTTCATGTAAAAACACTGCTTAACCCCAGATTTGCACTGGTGCGTTGGTGGTGCATCTCCATTGTGTTCCATGAGGATTCTGTCCCATGAACATCTGTTGGTTTACATCATCCTCGTAGCATCTATGGTCCCCGATTTCAGTTCGTCCCGTTCTCTACACTCATCCAAAACTTAAGCAGTCCATCGACTCTCCTTCCTCACTGAGTCCTTGCAAAATGCATGCTTTGTGTCATAAAAAATGTTATGTTTTTGTTCTTCCAAAATTGAACTGTCGTCGTCCATGGCGAAGATGGATGTCTGTGCAATGTGGGTGTTAACGTCAGAGGGCAAGTCACTTCAAATATAAAATGTAATTTTAAACAGGATTTTTCCTGCATAGAGAATTTTGGTGGCGGCTGCCACCAGCTCTTGGTAACCGAAAGGAGGAAATGATTTTTTAATGAGGTAATCTAATAATAGTAAAATAACCTTTAACCACTCCTGAAATTACGCTAAATGAAGAGACCTTATGTGTTTTACCAAAAATGTACACAGCCGATGACTGAGTGAAAATGCTGATTCAATCTATTATCAGAACTGTTTATCTAAAGATTAACTTTAAAGTTTATTATTTTCTGCTCCACAGCGGTACCTAAAGTTTCTGTTCAGAAGAAAAGTCCTTAAATGAGAGAATAACACAAACATAACATATTTACTGCTTTAGGAGGATGTTTTTTAAGAGTGACTGTTATTTTGAAAGGAACTTGAATGTGCTGCTGTCAGATTAAAATAAATCTTAAGTGTTATATAGCCTATTGAAAAACATAGCACTCTTATGGTTTAATTATTGTATATATTATGTATATGTATAATAATTATTTGAAATATTTAAATGTTCCTCACAGTCAGTTTCAATACTACAATTAATAAGAAAAAATGAAAGTTTGATTTTAACTTTTTTGTTTCAGATTTATTTTGGAATTAAACTTTGACCGGAAGAGGTGAGGGTGGGGGGGTTAAGGTATGCAAATCTGAGGTCGCGATGAGACACCACCACCTTATTTTAAGCCAGGAAAAACCCTGTTAAAGTTTTATTTTGATAGTACAAAAGGAATTTTTATTTTGAAACCCAGACCTGTTTACAGTTCTCTGCGTTTTTGCAGCAGCATTGAAGCATCAACGGGTTACAACTGAACTCCTGTGTAAAGCTTGCGTTGCGGAGAGACGGACATCAGACGCAGACATGACAGAGGCGATGTAAACATTCCGGTGGATGAATGAACGTTCTGTTATTTGTGTCAACGCAATGGAGACGCAATGCAGAGAAAACCAGCATTAAGCCTCTTTGGGGGCGCTATAGATCGACCCTTTTTGTTAAAAGGAAGAAAAAAATCAGATCGATGCACTGCGGGACTCTCCGTCTTCCTAAAAAGGAGGGTTTGTGTTTTCTTTCCTCTGTAAATCTGTGGGTCTTTGTATTACCTTGTATCTGTGAAATGAATGTACAGGCTGAGCTGTTGAAACGTTCAGCTTTTCAATGATTTACATAACTGATTTATATTGATAAAAGTTCAACAGTGATGATAAACTGATTATCTAAAGGGGATTGGAGCAACACGCACTAGGGTTGTCATGACTAAAATATCAGACGGCTAATTTAATAGTCGATTAGTCGTTTTTTTTGTTTGCTTTTATGTTTTTGATTTAAAAACTATGCAAACTTTCCAATGCAGCATCTGCTATTCTCTTTGACACACATGTGCAGTAGTGCTAATCTAGGTCAGTAGTGAAGTCACAGGGAGTTCTGGGAAGACTGGGTACCAGAACAACACGACAGTGGAGCAAAAGGTTCCAGTGCAGGTAGAACTTGTGGCAGCACTATGGTGATGCATGAACACCTGAAGAGGGCGCATGTTGTGACTGGCTATAACGCTGAACAGGGATTGCCGTCTAGTTAAGCTAAGCCAGTGTTTCTCAAATGGTGGGGCGATGGCAGGGGGGGCGCGGGACAGCCCCGAGGATCATGCAATTTCTGTTAGTTACGAAACAGGTGATCAGAGGACCGTCAGTGACCGTGATATCCACACAGAGAGAGGGTAAAATACTTAATTAAACCTAAAGAATTGCGATGGAAAAATATTTAACAGGGATGAAAAGAAAAGGAGGGGAAAGAGACAAAAAGCTGAGCGCGCATTGGCACTGTGGTGCGTGTGTTGTGTCTTGGGGGGGGGTGGGCGCTTACACGTGCTGCTGCGTAAGAGCAAAGAAGGGACAGAGACAGAGAGAGAACATAAACACAAAACGTAAAAAAGATGAGATCAGTGGTAAAGAAGGAAAAATTGGAAACTTTTGGCTTTTATTGATAGTATGAAGGAAGAGAATCTGCAGGAAATCATTCTATAGAACTCCACTACCAACCTGCAGAATCTTCTCTAGAACAGAGCAGATCATTACTGATAGAAGAACCAGATTACATCCTCAAAGCTGAGACTCTTTTGTCTTTCTTAACGTTATTGTGAATAAAAGTCTTTGTTGGTTTTGTACACTTTCATTTGTATTTTGGGTTGTGGTTGCAGAGTTTTGTGTTGTTCACTTCAAATGTGTTTAAGAGGAAAAACCTTAAAATGTATAGAGTTAAAAACTGAATAATTAATAACTTAATTATTAATTAACTTAATAACTTAAATTATTATAATTATAATCCTACATAGTAGTTGATAATAAATTAAATAAAGCAAAAACAACCTAAAAATCCATTTGCTAGCAGAAAGAGCCGCTGTTTACAGTGAACCAAAGAACTGAATCTGAGAGAAAAGCCAGAATTCATCACTACTGTGGAGGGAAACAAGGAAAGACTTGATTTTACTTTGTCTGAAAGTTTTGGAAGGATTCTAAAAAAATAAATAAAAAAAAGACAGAAAGAAAAAATAATAAAACAGATTATTTAGAAGTTTTTTAAATTATTCTTTAATGATAATAAAGGTACAATATTTTAAAGAGATATTCATTTAACTTGAGTAAATAAACTAATGATACCGATGATATTTGCAGCAGAAAGTTGTAGGGGGGGTGCGAAAGAATAAGTTCTTCATAGGATGGGCGTGAGAGAAAATAACTGAGGAACACTGAGCTAAGCTAACACAAGCAGAGAGCCAACTTGTTAGCTAAATGTTTGTGTGCATCCCTGTGACCTGGACCCCATCAGAGTGAAATGTCTCTGCTGAAGGAACATCTGCTCTCTAAACAGATCAAGTCTGTCTGCAGACATGGAGAAATGATTCTCCAGAGTCAGTGTTGTGAAGTTGAATACAGTTGTGACCGCTCAGCACAAAATGCACTTTAGCTCTATTTGAGTCAAAACTTTATCTTTGTGAAAAATAGTTCCTTTGTTTCAGATGCTGACCTCGTTTGATTTAATCTTGTTCTAATGCCAGAAACAAATGAAGGAAAGAGATTATATAAAGGTTTAAAAACTACTGTCCTAATTGTCTTTATTTTTAGTTAGTATATAGCTTAAACATTTCAAGTTTAGAACTAATGATGGGTAAAATCTGTGTTTTACATTCAATTTACAAATGATCCGATTAGTCAACTAAACAAAAAATGTAATCAGTGATTAGTCGACTATTAAAATAATTGTTAGTGGCAGCCTAACAAGCACTGATAGGAAGAAAACAAAAAAGAGTTGTGTTTTCATACCTTCTCGTGGTGAGACTCCTCAATAAGCTTCTTCATGTGATCGAGTTCTCTAATCAAAGCATTCTGAAGGAGATGGGTATCAGGTCAAACACTGAAGTCAGTCATTGCGTTGACAGAGAGGAAGAGCACAGCTGAGCTCATCACCTTGTCCTCCAGAGCAGACATCCTCTCCTTCAGGTGAAGCTGCAGCCTCTCGTTGGACTCTGACAGCAGCTTATCCACCGTCTCAGAGAGGCGGCGGTTGTGCTCCTCGTTCATCTTCTCTCGCTGGCGCGCCTGCAAAAGCCAACCGCGCCCTTTAGTGTGTACCGTCCACACACAAAACAAACAAACAAACAGAAACTCCTCCCATCATCTCACCCGCAGCAGCTCCTGGTTCTTCTCCTCGAGCTGGGCCTCCAGTTGCCTCAGTCTCTCTTCCACATTACCATGGCGCTCCTCTGCCTGCATACAGACAACCTGAACTTATTTTCAGTAATGTGACATCACACATCATAGACCTGGCTTACCAAGGAAAGTCTATAGCCATCTTATTGGGAATGAATATGTAACCTTCTCATAGGATGGAATCACCTGGGAGTTAACAGCAAAGACTCTGCAGCCTTTAGATCAGAGGTCCCCAACCGCGGTCCGGGTCCCGAGACCCTTTTATGCGGACCGCCAAGCATTTTTAATAAAAAAAATGATTTTACATTCATCTTTACCCAACGTGGTTTTTGAACAGGCGTGGGCGAGGACAGCTACGTGTGGACCGGGGTCCTTCCACCGGCAAAGAGCTGCCTGCATGCTAATGTTTACATATTGGGACGTAAAGTTATCTAGTGATTGAGTGAACAATGAGAAAAGTGGACTCTGAAAATCGTGTCTTTCGACATGAGTGGACCGAAGCTTTCGCTTTCATTTTACCAGCGGTGAGTTCTACCAGATTAAAAACACATGGAGGTTGTTGCTTTTGTTAAAAGCACCGATATCAAGCGGTGCTACGAGACAAAACCCAAAACTTTTGACATAAATAACCCCCCAGGATAAGTGAGGTGGGCATGGAAAATACATGAACTGAAATGACAATACGAGCCTACAACACAGAAATGCTAACAGCACAACAGCGAGCTCACGAGTGCTCAATACGAGTGTAGTCTATCTTTATGTTTGTAAAGTTTTTTTGCAATTATCAAAGTTATTACATGAATGATCAATATGTAGTATTATTCGTAACCTACTGTTAAGGGTTGTAAAACAGACAGTTAACATTTGCACGATTATGAATCATAATTACGAATGCTTTTTGAGGTGCATTCATGTTACTGTTGCACTCTAAGTAAAATAGAATGTTTGTGAAAGAGTACGCATATTGCACTACATGGAAGCAAGTTTATGAGCAATTTATTTTTTTAATTCTTCAATGTAGTTATGTAAATGTAAGTAATTTAGTGTAAAAATGAATGACAGAAATACTTTTTGAGACAAAAAAGCTGAAAAAGTATTTGCCAATTCAACTACAAATTGCAATTAAATAAAAGAAAATAAAAGTGAATTACTGTCTGAATGTTTTTGTGTGTTCGGACCCCGGTCTACCAAGCTGACAGGGTTACCGGATCTCTTGCCTAAATAGTTGGGGACCCCTGCTGTAGATGATAAACAGGAAGTAAAGCTTCCCACCGAGCAGAGCTATGTTACAGATAGTTATTCAGCTTATTCTGCAAATAACCAAATGACTAAGACAAATGTTTAAAACAAACAAAAAATTAATTGCGGAACAGTGAAATAAGAAGGAAAACAATGTGATTCCTCTAAACCTCATTTCTTACAATTCTCTTCAGAAGTAAAAGGTGATGATTTCTGCTGAGTTTAGAAACATAAGCACCTGACTGAATGAGTTCACTAATATGATAAAAGTATTTCAGGATATTCTTTTTTTTTTTTTTTACACCGTACAGAATGGCATTTTTTCCCTTAATTAAACTGACTAGTGAGCTCTTTTGGGCCGGCTCTCTAGAAGCCTTTGCTTGTTTATGTCAGACCCTGACAGGAAGAGTCTCTTGTGGCTGAAAAAAGAGGAGGGAGTGCCAGCAGGAGCCATCAAAAGAGGCCATTAGAGCAAACACACCTGTTCACCACCAGGGAATGCAGCATGTTCATGGACTTGATCAATGATGTCACCCTTAACTTTGATCTTTCCAACATTAACGTCATGAAGCGAACTACATATGTACATGGATCAAACCACCATGATAAGCTTTTGGACTTTGTTTCATTACCATTCTTGTCATCTGTGTTGTTTGTTATGCTGCTTCGGATGACTTCTTTGGAAGTATTTTTGATTGAACAGAGTCACATTTATGAGTTTTTTATTTCAGACACAATTCTCCAGCTTTAGCTGCTACTGGATAAGTCATGAAAGGTACAACTTCAGGACATTAGGGCTGTAAGGAGTATTCTAGTTATCGGATATTCGCCATCTGTTCCTGAAAATTTCAAGTTTGAATATTCACAACGTCGAAGATCGCTGATTCCTGATCTTTTTAGAATGTATAGTATGATAGTATAGTATAGATGCTGTGTATGTATAATGTAAAGTAAAATTTAGTAAAATAATTTTCGGGAACAATGCATTCATTGCTCTGAAATGCAGAATAATGTTGGATTTTAAGTTTATGAACTAAAACAAAGCCAAATGTACAGCGCTACTGTCACTAGATGTAAACAAATCTTCAAAATAAAGTGTTGGGGAAGCTTCCTGTTTTCAAAGTAAGACTAGCAAGTGTTTTTTTTTCTTTTCAAAAACAGAAGCCCTGCTTACTGACATAAGTTCTAAAAGGCAGCCTCGCGTTGATATGTAACACTACACAGCTGAAGTGTGGATGTAATCAATGTGAATCAGCTGATTCTGACGTGGAAATAAGCCACTTTTTATACCAGCTTTGCATCAATATCTAATGCTTAGAGCAGGGGTGTCAAACTCAAGTCCTGGAGGGCCGACGTCCTGCTGGTTTTCCAGAATCCCTGCCTCATCTGCTGCTGATTACCTGGATCAGGTGTGTTTAGTCAATAAGACGATTCTATGGCAGGTTAGTTGGAAAACATGTAGGACACCGGCCCTCCAGGGTTGGAGTTCCACAGTGGCTTAGGGCGTAAAATGTTGCAGAAATGTTCAGGTTTTGTAGTTAAATCATCATAAACAGCAGTGAAGTTCAAGATGTTCTTTTTATGTTGTTTATGTTAGTGAGGATCTTAACCCTGGAGCACTAGCGCCGATGATTTTCACCTGAGCAAAAGTATTTACATGATATTCAATATGTTGCTTTTTTTTAATGGTCCCTGGATAATATATATATATATATTTTTTTTATATATATAGGGATTTTTGCTCTTAAATTCCTAATTTTTCAGTAATTTTCAAGGATGTTTTTAAGATTTTCTTATGTTTTTTATTTCCATTTTGTTATATAAACCACTGTTGAAAATAAAAGAAACAACTCTAATTTATCATTTGTTGTCATATTTTTGATCATTTTTTTAGGACAAATACTTTTTATTGGGTATATTGTATTGGGTAAAAATTACCCACCAAAAGGGACGGTGTAACTTTTTATAGCGAAAGTGTTCTAGGGTTGACCAAAACATTGATTAAGAAAAGGTTTAAAATGACAAATCACCATTTCTTTCTAACTAAATCTTTGTGTTTTTATCAGTTTTGTAGATTCTGATCTCCTGTTCTAAACAAAGGCATAAATGACAGTGATTTAATACATGTAATTAAAATTTTCATGCATCCAGTAAAAAGTTACACACGTAGCAACAAACATATTAAAAAGTAAGAATCGTGGTTTGATTCGTGAATCAAATCGGATCACCATCTAAGCAACGACCCAAAGCCCTACAAGATATATCTAAGAATATTAACATGCCCAGAAGAAAAGCAGGTCTTCTGTTTCTGGAGAGTCTGACATGAGATGCAGCTTTGTAAAGAGAGATACTTAAACTCAGGTTTTCATTTTAGTGGTGCTAAATTCATCAAGAATTAAAAAAAAAAGAAGAAAGGCACAAGCAGAGCTGTATGGCCTGCTGGGCGACCATCCTCTCCCGTCATAGTTCAGACTGCAGAAGGGAGGACTAAAGTCACGTTCTATGTGGGTCTCCATCAGCCAGACTGAGAAAAAGAGAAATGGATCTCTGATAGTTTTTGGGGGCCCGGGCCAAATGTGGAGGTGGACCGGATCCGACCCGTGGGCCGTAATTTGGGGGCCCCTGCTTTAGACCCACCGTCATTGACTGAACGGCTGCTACACAACCCTCTCTTCTGGTCATACTGCATATGACACATTATAACGTAGAAAAAGAAAAATTCCAATTTAATGGTTTTGAACTTCTTTTTAAACACGTACAAGTTGCAAGAAACTCTTATCTTAAACAAACAGATAAATATGTTTTTTTTTTCAAAATGGTGTATCTCCTTTGTTTAACCTCCATAGCAACCATTTCATGTTTTAGTCACTTGGGGGTGACGAACATGTCTGTGTGATTTTTAGTTGAATCGGCAAAACAACATGTTTGGATTTCCTCGACAACAGAGGTTTTTTTTGTTAACCACACCAACATTCCTAACATGTTCATATTTTATGTCATATTGTTTTGTTCAGCTTGAGCCAACAATTCAGGGCTCGGTCATGCAAGGAGACCTGATGGATCAGAGTGATGTAGACGCTCTGAAAAATGAGCAATGTCGTAGTGATTAGCAGTGAAATACACATTTATTTCAGCTTTGAGAAAACTTGAGCTGCAGCACTGACTGTCATGTAAATAAAACATCCTAGCCTCATTCATCCTGTCATCACACTGACATGTTTCAGGAAAGAATGGGTTTGTTTTTCCTTCACTTTTGAAGCACTCCTTAAGGTTAATGAACTGTTTGAATGCAAGACTTAGCAATCTTGCAGTCACAATTTTAGAAACTTATTAGTTAAAGCACATTCATTTTATTTTTTCTTTTACTGAAGAATATTTTGTTGTTGAAATCAGACGATATTGATTGTTCCCTTAAAAAACAAATATTTTGTAATTTACCAAAAGAAAAGCAGCATGAATTTCTGGACACAAGAAACTGGTATATGAGATCCAGTTGCTGTGTTTATCGCTGTGATCATTAAATACAATTCATTTGACCATTTTATTACAATCAAATACATTTAAATTCAGGTAGATTCAATTCAAGTCATACCCTTAACCCTCATGCTCTCTTATGGGGTCCAGATGACCCCACCCTTACATTGAGGTGTTACCCATTCCATGACAAAGCTGGACAAGACTTCATGTCTGTCATTGGACACCAGTAAAGATCAACAATCATTGGAAAAAAGAAGTTCAGCGCACTGTCTTGTGGGGTCCAGATGACCCCACTTTTAATGTAAACAAGCCAATGAGAGCGGAAGGGTTACAAATAAAAAAGTGAAAAATTGCTTTGGTACAGTCTTGGGAAATATCGCGATACATATCGTATTGTGAGACATGTATCGGGATACGTATCGTATCGCCAGACTCTTGCCAATACACACCTCTAATTCAAAGTGATCAACTAAAGCACATGTGTCAAAGTCAAAGCCCACCCCCACGGGGCGATTATATCCAGCCCTACACATCATTTTACATCAATATTATAAACGGCCCAATGTTAACCTACTAACATATTTAAGCAACTAACTTGTATCCTTTTGACAGAATGTATCATTATGGAGAGTAAAATACTGAAAGTTATTTAAGGTTTAAGTTGATTTATTTTTTAATAATAACTAATAATAATCTGTTTTTATTTATAGTTATGTTAAAAATGTACGTTTTAAATACTTTAAAATTTTTGTTTTTACAGTTCAATAAATGTTGTTCTTGTTCGACTCGTGACCTAAGGTGTAATGTGGATTTTGGCCCCCTGTGAGATTGACCTGAAGTATCTAGAGAGTGCTGGTTCCGTAGAAGAGGAGAAAAATGTAATGTCTTTGTATGCTTGTATGATTTTATCTGTGAATGTACATCTGATTCTGACATTTAAAACTGGAAGGGTGTAGCATCAGTCACACCGTCAGAGCCACTGTTCTAATATGATGGACAGGTGCTGGTACCTTTGTGAGGGCAGCGACTCTCTGCGCCAACTCAGCCTCCACCTCAGGCAGAGTCTCCGCCTTGCGGATGGTCTGCTGCAACTTCTGGTCAGCCAGCTCCAGCTTCTCCTGGAGCTGCCGGTTTCTTTCCTCCGCCTGCGGCAAACCAACCACAACACTGGTGAACAAATCTGTTCACACATCCTCTGAGCTTTGTCTCTTTGTCTCAATATTTACACCCAGGGAAAAAAATGAATAAAGGCTGGGGTGAGAAAAAGGCAGACTAAGGAAGACGGGGTGAAGAAAGGGGAAGGGTGGAGCGGGGCAGGAGGAGAAAAAAAAAGGCCATTTAACATGCCACAAAGAAGAATTCTAAAAAGAACTGAAGGAAGGCCCTAGCAGACAGGAGAACAAACCAGTGTCTTCAAGGCTTTCCATTCAGAGGATGTGGTGTCAGAAAGAGCCTGAATTCAGCAAGAATTCATTAGCACCACCCTAAGAAATGCAACAAAGATCTGTAGGCCCCCCAAGACTCAAACATCAACATTCAAAAAGTAGCTATAACTACGAGCTCTAAAATGTCTGGACTAGTTTTACTATTAGAATCCGCTGCAGGTTCTTTTTGGAGAAACTGAGCAGGAGTTCAGGACACACTTGTCTGAAAAGAGACTCCTTGTTGGCCACTTCATTTTCCAGCTTGTCATTGAGGTCGTGGACGGAGGTTGCCTCCCGCTGAGCTGCCAGGTAGCGCTTCTCCAGGGTGGTGATCCTCTCCTCCATGTCCTCCTTCTGCGCCATTGACTGTTCACACAAAAATTCACATGTGAGTTTAGATCACCCGTCACTCTGCTGCAGATCTTCAGGAGATAGATTCCAACTTTGAGAACAGCTAAATGTGTGAAGTCATCCTGGCTTTGGAGCTTCATACTGACCTCTCTGAGGTCTCTCTGGAGACGGGTGCTCATGTCTTCGGACTTGATGAGGTCTTTTCGGGCCGTGTCCAGATCCTCCTCCAGCTCACTGATGCGTGACACCATAGCGGCCATGCGCTCCTTCATCTGGCCCAAGTCAGCGGTCTGGCGGTCCACGACCTCCTGGAGCTCTCCTGCCTTCCCAAAGGCAGAGCCTGACTCCTCTTCCTGGCTCAGAGAGCCATCTGATGATCGCTGAAAAATGCAGGTGTGGTTAATTAAACGAAGATTTTCTAGTGTTTGACCTGCTGCCTCATCTGCTATCTACCCGTTACAGTTATGTCTTCCAGCTTATTAAAATCTTATTATTGCTGTATTCTATTATATGATGTATTCTAGTCAACGTTTGAGGCCAGGCCGTTGCCACACGATTTCCTTTAGCGTTCACCGTGCTTCCAATGGTGTAAACAAATAAAAACATTCAAACAGGGAGAAAGCTTGCTGCTGTATCAACATTTGATGGATGCCGAACAAAGAACACAAAACTACAAACACATTCTTGATTTGCATCAGTTTGATAGTTTTCATTTATTTTGGAAAATGTAGGATTTTACTTCCTAAAACTCAGAAGAACACATCTGCACAACGAGCCAGAGCCAAACCTCCAACAGTGGATGACTGCTTTCCCTCATGAGCTGCAGATGCACATGGAAGCCATCATGTTTGTTAAACTGTTTTTTCCAGCTTCTATAGCTATCTCCAGTTGTGATTCCAATCTGTTTTACCAGAGTTTTATTCAGAAACACATCTGCAGTTTACAGAACAACATAATGATGTGAATACAGAGGACATTTTCTAGAAGATAAATTTGTTCAGATGTGATGAACTTAGGGTTTTTTTTTCTTTTAAACAGGAACACGTATTTTAAAGTATTAATCCAATACAGACCGCCTCAACCAGCAAAGCTGACAAACCTTTGATTCTTTCACTATCAATTCCCCTTTTCACAAGTTGCTGCTGTGGGATAATTGTATTTTGTAAAAAGCTTAAGGGGCCATACCATGAAAATTCTACTTCTTGAGTTTTTAAGTGCATTATACTGTTTATTCCTCACTTTAACGAACCCCAAAGTGATATTTCTATCCATTCATGCATTTAAGAGTAATCCTCTAAAAACCTGCACTTTTTGCAGCTGCCCCTCCCATACCCATGAAAACAAGCGGGTCCTCCTGTGATGATGTCACAGAGTCAGACCGCCTCTTTCAAGAAGAGTCTGCTCTGACAGCTCCGCCCCCAGTATAACACCAACACTTAATTTCTCCTCTGAGCTAGCTGTGATCAGCAAAAAACTTTCATTTTAGATGCAGAATACCGTTTAAGTCCTGCCTTAAAGTGGTAGAAAAGTGGTCTTCCTGTGCATCAACTCTGCCTTTGTTTTTGTTGTCTCAATACAACGGTGGAGAACATGGAGGCTGAGCTAGCTCTTTTTCGTTGTTTCTTTAAAAGAAAGAAATCCAAAGAAGTCTCCGGGTGGCTCCAGTCCCTCTCTGTTTTGAAGGGAAAATATCCACAATTTTTAAGGCTGTGACAGCACGAGTCTGCTGAATCTCTGGACAATCAGTTGTCTGGAATCTGGTGATGCAGCAATCTAACCTGAGTCTGCATGGTTGGAACCACAGCTCTGTGTGCTCCACATATGCATGGCATAACATGCAATGCAAATACTAAAAACCAGCATGTAGCAAGACAGTGCAGAACAGAGCTTGGCACCAATTAGTACATAACTGTGTAATGTATGAATGTTATGTATCTATGACAGCCTCACTGTTAACTGCTTATGATGAGGATCATCACTACAAACTTGAACTGAAGAAAATAAGGAGTGGTGGGGTCACTGAATGGTTATGCTGCATGCCTCTGAAATGCTGCGTTTCAACACTACACTTATTAGCACCACACCCCAGTACCAGTCTGAAGTCGCAGTGTAAGCAAAAGGGAAACGGGACGGCTGTCATACTGCACCACTGCATCTGTGAGATGGCTGAGAAACAGCTTTAGAGAGCAACTATCTCTTATAAAATTTTGTAATAAATGCTTATGGCGGCGACCTGATTTTAAGACCATAAAATATATGTCCAGCTCAGCAGCAGTGGTAGAGGGTTTGCCAGTAGCACAGTCACACTCACCTTTCCATTGGTGCTGGGGGTGTTCTCAAAGTTGTGGTTGACCTCAATCGTTCCATCAGCCAACCCTCTTTTCTGACTGTTTTGCTCTCTAAGATAAGACAACTGGAAAAAAACAAAAAAACAGCATCAGTGCATGTCTGGCTGATTATTTTATCAACAGCATCCATGATCAAAGCAGTGATCTATGAATACTTAAGTTTGTTTGGATAAAATGCAGTTTTAGAGTTCATGCCTACAGGAGGGAACCCACAGAAGCATCAAACATCTGTGAAGCACAAACCTTAAACACTCTGGTTAGATGCAACCATAGAAAAGGGTCTTTTAGCTTCTTTTGGAGAGTTGGTTTAGACCAGGGGTCACCAACCTTTTTGGAACTGCGGGCTACTTCATGGGTACTGAATCATACGAAGGGCTACCAGTTTGAAATAATACATTTGCTTAGTTTGCCTTTAGTTCTACATTATTAATAATGAATAATGATACTTCTCTATGTGAAGACACTGATTTCTTAGCATAATTATCTATAATGACCAAATGCTAGGAAACAGATATCAATATTCAGAACTTTATTAATCTCAACAGATCTTGTCACATTTTGAGGTAATGAACAAATGAAATGTTTTTAACAAAATTATAAATTATTAATTAATTATTATTAATTAATTATAACTATTATTAGTGGATACGCTCCTCAAACGCTTTAATTCAGTCTCATGAACCCATCACTTTATTTTCCTTAAACATCCGAACACGTTTATTGACAGATCCCACAGAAGACAAGAATCTGCGCATGGTGCGTTCACTGAGCTAAGGACATAAGCGAACAGCCACTCGGCCCAACTCAGTCTTTGTCATTTTTAAACAATCCGCAGCACAACAAATCAGTTTTTCAGAGGACTCTTCAACACAATTTAATCAATCGATTATATCCTTATCAGTGCCGGTGTTCTATGTTTTCTCTGATAAACTGCTTCGTTTTACTGCCGATATCCGGGGCTCAGTGAACGCACCATTCAGAAACACTCAGCAGCTCTGGGTTCTGTTTCATTACACATGAAACTTTAACCAAATTCTAGGAATTTTTAAAAAACAGTGTCTGAATGATACGGTTTCATAATAATGCGATAAAACACAAATCAACTCACGCGATAAGTCATTTAACACGGCGATGTGTGTGTTTTTTTAATTTGATTTACTAAAAAGGAGCATTTAAGTGACGTCACGTCAGTGTGCCGCGCTGGCTCGCGCAGCGAGTCCACTGATAGTCTCAGATGCAAGTGAGAAGTCCGTTCAGTGGTATGTAAAAGAATGTCCAGAACAAGTATTCAGGCTGCAGAAGTGCGGCTACAGATGAAGCCATGAGGAAATCTTCGTTATTGATTTTACAGAGGAGATGCACGATCAGCTGTGATGCTGATCTCTCATGGTGCCCGCTGTTCTGTACTCGGACAGACACATTCAATTAGAAAAAAGTCAATTTCCATTGCAGTTC
>NC_050514.1:8350522-8351074 GCF_002922805.2 Oryzias melastigma
AATGTCCATATCCATTTCAATACGCCCCCAACACCAGCTTCTCTACACACAATAACTTTTTTTTTATTTATTATTTTTTTTTTGTAATCTGTTTCCTTTAAAGATAACTAATAATCAAATATTCTCGGTGTCTCCATGTGGGAAAGAGAGAAGGGGGCGCCTCATTCTTTGTTATTAGCTGCATTTCCATTACACATTTGCGCAAAACTATGGAAATTCTAGGAATTAAAAAAAAAAGTTTCTAAATTACACTGTTTCCATTAAAATATAATTTTGCGATAAAGCACAAACCAACTCACGCGATAAGTCATTAAAAACACGGCGATGAACGAGAACAAGTTTTTTTTTTATTTCATTCACTAAAAGGGAGCATGTGGGTGACGTCACAGCTCTGTCTGGGGCGCGTGCAGCGCAGCTCGACTCAGAAGACAGAGAAGTCTGTTCTGCGGTTAAAAGAAAAAAGCATTCTAACAAGTAAGCATCTGGACCTTTTTCCGCTTGAAAACAAGACATCATAAATTCAAGTTTCTGTCACGGCGCTCGTGCTCATGA
>NC_050514.1:8351235-8407452 GCF_002922805.2 Oryzias melastigma
AGCATCTGAACCTTTTTTCTTTCTGAAAACACGACAACATAAATTCAAGTTTCTGTCACGGCGCTCGCGCTCATGAGACTTCAGGCTCCAAGCTGCAAAAGTGCGTCTGCAGGTGAAGCGATGAGGAAAGGGGGAGGAGCTGCGCGATTCCGTATGACCCACAATTTCTAAAGCGCTTTGACGCTGCGGGACTTCTCGGTGCCCCGAGAAAAACAAAATTTTCGAGCAGCTCACAAGTGAGTTGGGCTATTTTTAGAAGAGACCTGCGGGCGACTTATGTGGTGCTCGCGGGCGACCTGGCGCCCGCGGGCGACGTGTTGGTGACCCCTGGTTTAGACTGTGAAAGCAGCAATGCACCTGTGTGTGTGTGTGTGTGTAGAATCTAAGAAAGAGAGGAGGACTAAAGCATAAAACACTGCAGTGGGAAGCAGAGAGCAAATGTAGGTCAAATCTATCAGACATCCCTTAGGCAATTTTAATCCCATTCAACAAACGGCGATCAGCACACACACATATATATACAAACATGCTCAGCTCTCCTTATTACAGCACCACAGTGACTTTACTTCATTCTTTATTTCAGTCAAATAAAAACACAGTTTATTACTAATATTGGGTCATTACACCCTCCAATCTCCATAACATCTGCTTACACTTCAGGCTGAGTCACATGCTCACATACAGGGGGGTCGACCCGAACAGGGTCTGTGGAGGGTCAGGTGTATTTTGCAGATTCCTTGAAGCTCATTCAACCATTTCAAGGGATGTTCAGAAAATGGAACGTACCATTGTTGTGTGTGTGATAAGAGTATGATAAAATATTTATAGGGATAATGGAAGTTATGACGAACGGTGAAGCTGTCATAGAGTGTCCTCACACCACACGAGTCATTTACAAGGTGCGCATACTGGCTCCTCACTGACCTTGCACAAATGCTACACACACAGAATGTGCACGTGATATGCAAGTGATGATAGGACACCTGTAGGATGTCCACACAAACTACTGATTGTCTGATTTCCTCATTTCTAACAGTCAGGCTGCAGCAAGGAGTACACACTTATGACGTGAACAGCACTGACACCGGGCTCACACTGCATCCGGCCCGGCTCCAGTGCAGACGCTGGAGTCTTTAAGTAACTTGAAAAGTAGAAGAGGCCCTCAGACTGCATCCAGTTCGGTCCAGTCAGCAGTCCGCTCTGAATCCATTTTGTTGGTTTCAAATTTTTGCCAGACCCTGGAGCTGAGTCAGAGCACTTTTTGTGAAGTTGGGACTATCAACGACCTAGACCAGAAATCATGTAAGCGAATGTGAAGTACATAATAAAAGCCATTTTCTGGCATATTTTCCGTTTTTCCCATGTAGTGAGAATGATGTTCTTCGACTGCGGGGGTGGGGAGGTGAGCCGGGGGACATGGGTTCTCCATATTCATGGATGTCTCCAGTCCCCAAACCCAGCGAATAAGGGGAGGATTACTGCACTTCCAATATAAATGCAGAGTTATCGCGTGAACCTACGTGAGTTTGGCGATGGCAGCAGAGCCTGTGGCTGCAGCCATCCAGTAGCCAATGGGAGTCATTTGCTGTAGCTAGACCACTCCCACATTAACGGATCCTTGCACAGTCCACAGGACTTGTGGGGGTTGAAAAAAGCAAAATCTGTACAACATGCCTGCGTCTCACCTACTTCACCCTCACTCTTATGTGCTGTACAAGAGTTCCCTACAATCTGTTGCCTGCAGCATGTAGAGAATAATGTGCATGAACATTTTCTCTCTACAGGTTTGCTGAGTGGTCATCAGGTCATTTGTGTGCTCCATAAAAATTAGACAATTTTTCATACACAGACAGTGCATATCTATCGATAAGGACAGCTGGGACTAAGGCATTAAACTTCACTTAAACCCTTCTGCTCTCCTTAGCTTGTTTACATTAAAAGTCGGGTCATCTAGACCCCACTAGACAGTGGGCTGAACTTTTTTTTATCTTTGATTTTTGAGTTTCACTAATGTCCATGGCAGACATAAAATCCTGTCCACATTTGTCCACATTTGTCATGGAAGGAATTACATCAATATGTGGGTGGAGTCATCTGGACCACAAAGAGAGCGGAAGGGTTCCTCACGGGGATCAGTGGTGCAGGTGACAATGATGTTATAACGAACATATGAGGTTCCTTTGAGTAACTGCAATCAAAGCATTGCTTCAGTTGAAAAACAATCAAAAACAAGCAAAAGGAACCATGAAAACTGGTTTTACAGCATTTTACTAACCTGGGGTGAGAATGTCTCTGCAAAGTCAAATTCTAAAGCCAGCTCAGATGTCAGAACATCTGGAGGGTTTGTACATACAATACCCTTTAGATTTAGCCATCACATAGATTCAAGCATGAAACAAGCAGCCTCTGAGCTTCTTGGAATTCCAATAATTACTAAACAAAGTCCAGTTTCAGTGTTTGTGCAGCTCAGAAGCTGACATTGCACTTTTTTAAATGTGGAGTCAAAAGTCCCAGTTTACATCCAAAGCCCCAAACAATGACTCGTCACACTTTTCACCACGCTCGGGAGTTCAGTGTTTACTCACTTCTTTGTGTGAAATGGCGAGCTGTTCCTCCAAAGCGCTGCATCGCTCCAGAGCAACACGGAGACGCTCTCTTACCTTCAAAGGTAGAACACAACCCTTTTAACGTCATTCATCCTTATCGAGCACCTTTTTCATGCTTTGTCTTCTTCCAGGAGCTATTGTTCACATTCACTGACAAACACACCTTCTCATCAAGAGCTTTGTGGTGTTCAAAAAGTGACTTGAGAGCTTTGAGGACCTCCACCTCGCTGGAGACGCCTGCAGGAGACTGTGCCTGCCTCTTCACCACAGTCATCCTCAGACTGCGCTCGTGGCGTGACACCAGACACTCCAGGTGTTCCAGCAGGAGCTGCACAACCACAGACAGGGAAGACGAGCATGAAGCATCTGAGCAGGAAGAGTGGCCTGCTCTCAAACTAGACCCACATTCTGGAAACCATTCAAATCAATTTTTTAACAAAAACAAACTTTTGTTAATCAGATTTGTTATCAATGTGTACTAATAATTTTTTGTTTTGTCAGCTCTTGGTGTGATCAAGGTCACAATGAGTGTTATGTTAAACTGCTCAATAAGAGGAACAATGAGCAGCTTAACAAACTGTGCAGATGATTCTGTGACCGTGTGCGTCTCACTGACCCGGGTGTTGTTCCTCTCCGCCTTCAACTCTGCGATCTCTTCCTCTTTCTCCAGAAGCTGCTCCCGGCACACGTTCACCTCCTTTGTTAGAGCAGCAAACTCCTAAACAAAAATGAAGCAAAAAGAGAGTGGGAGCATGTACCCCTTACTGACGCTCTGTGAGGCCTCATGGCAGAGAAAAACTGACAGGAAGGCAGAAAGAGCTCACACATACAAAGGAAGGAATCCGATTCACAGCAGATCTCTAGTATTGAAGGAAACTCAGAAATACAGATAGTACTGCAGATAAGAGGTAAGTAACTAAGAAGAGAGTACACTGTGTGCTTGAGATTCAACCATCACTAAGGCTGCTATTAACAACTGTTCTGTCAACAACCAGTGATTTTTTTAGACAGGGAGAATCCTAAAACAATCTGTACAGCATGCCTACTTTGTGTTTTGTGCTTTGTGTTTCTGTACACATTTTTTGTAAATATCCAAGTGTTTGGTCTATAGCACACGTGTCAAACTGAAGGCTGGTGTAAATATCTTGGCACAATTAGAGTTACCCTGTGTGCACTGCATAGAACTACAAATCCCACAATGCACTGCTTTTGCCAGTCAAGACGGCAAGTGAGAGTTCTTTGCCTCTATGATGATGGTGAAGATATATAATCACAAATGTTGCTGCACATTCCAGTCTCACATGCTAATACCAACATTTACACCTGAAACATCAAGGATCCAGAAATAAACATTTTGAAAACTAACTACATTTACTTAGAAATAATTCAAAGATTTTCTGTCGCTTTTGAATAGACTCCATCAGCTGCATGCTGACTCAACAGTGGCAGACATGACACTTTTTTCAGGGTAATATAGATTTGATGCATTTACACAGAGAGATTTGTGTTCCGTTTCGAGGGATTACGTGCATGGTTGATCCTCTAAAGAATGCGCCTTCCTGACTTTTTCTGCCCTGCAGCACTGGAACACTTCATTCTTCTCCCTCTTCTCCTTTCTGGCCTCTGAGATCTCTCCACATTCAGAAAAGCAGCAGCAACACAGAGGCAGTGGCAGGGACTTTAAAGAGCCAACATAGGAGTTCCCTTCACTGCTGGTCACTGAGAGACTTTACGGAACGTCAAGATATAATTACAGAGTAACTAACCATCTTCATTCCAGAGCAGATGGTGAATGAGGTTCAGCTGTGGAGCAACCCTCGTGTTGCACTACATATCCAACATTTCCAGCTTCAGATCATTCGTCAAACTTAATAAAAGAAACAGTATAGCTCTTGTGATTACAGTAGTCTTGTAGGAATTTGGACACTTAGAAAAAGCTGAATCTTAAAATCACTGAAAATAGTATGTTATAGACGTACACATATGAAAATCAACTTCTTTGGAATTTTTTATATAATACCTTCAAAAACAGAGTAATAGGTGGAAAATAATATATTGATATACTATTAAAACACAAGAGTTCTTTTAAAATGTTAGATATGCCATAAATATATTTAGCCCTTGTGCTATCCTATGCATGTTTACATTAAAGTGGGATCATCTGGACCCCATAAGACAGCAGAAGGGTTAAAATGCAAACAGCCACAATAAATGATACTTTAGCATGATAATGTCCAGACAGTGAAAACTGATTGCAGTAAGAAATCATGAGCACACTTCAGCCCTGTTGACCTCATCTCAGGACTATTTTTAATCGAGGATCAAATTTCATTTGCTATTTAATTTAAAATTTCCTTCCAACCTACACACAATACCGTAAATTCAATCAAAGACAATGTTTCAAGAACTTTACAGTTAGAAAAGAAATGGCTGATTTGACAAAAAAAAAAAAAAAATTTTTTTGGTATTTGCCAAACAAAAGATGTTAAGTCACTGTACAGTAAGATAACTATTTTATTTGAATCAAAGGTAATTTAAAAATTAGAAATTCAATTAACACTGCAAACACAATAATTGAGCTGTCTGGTTCTGGAAGACTGCAAACTATTAATGCCTGAGGTCAATCTAGATCATTTCCAGACAGTAAAGATGAACCAAGCTGAGGGAGAGTGGACTTGTGCACAAAGACAAAATAACGTTCCCGGTTCACATTATGGGGTCTTGCTGCTTAGCAGATTTCTTTTTCAGCAATTTTGATGTTATTTTTATTATTTTTTTTTTTTACAGTGCATTGTGTTCCTCATCCTGATTGGCTGTAGAACATTTTAATCACTCTCCTACATATCATGTCACTTTTACAGAATGTATTCAGCTTTCCACATCTACCAAAGTCTTCGGGAAAGTCTTTTGTACCAGATCAAGTCCTGAAGATTGCATTTGGTCTATATTCACACTGGTATTTATCAGAGATTTCACTTTTGGACTAGGGCTGGGCGATAAAACGATAATTATCGTTATTGCGATATTACTTTTTTTCGATAGTGAAATGAGTCTATTGCGATAAACTTTCGTTTTAAATGAACACGGAGAAACCCCCGGAAGAGCCGCGCTTCCTCTTCTTCTTACGGAGCGGCTGATTCTAGGAGCCCAGACTGAGAGGGGGGGGGCACGGAGACCCTGAATGATGACAAAAGGACACAACAGAAAACATTATTTCAGTAAACCAATAACCAATATATAATCGCAAATACTTTTATTTTTAATGTCAAGGTAACGATGTTTATATATTTTGTTTTGGAAACGTCGTCACCGGACCCCCCTCCTCTACATTGAAAATGGTTCGGTCCGACTGGATTATTCTTCAGCTGTTTGTTACCGACAGATCCACAGAGTGTGAGGGAGAGAAGACACGCTTTAAAATCAGGAGTTTAAAACCTGATTTAGAGGAGAACCTCCATGAAAAAAGAAAAAAGGAGACAGTCTGTCTATTGCCGCGCGTCACGTGTCACGCGGGGCTGAAAGAGGAGAGAAGGAGAGACTGCGCATGCTCGTAACAGCCGCGCGCAGGGGGGGGGGGACTCGATTGTGGTTCTGGAGTTGAGATGAGTTTGAGGGTTTTGTTAAAATATTAACCAAAAGCTTTTGTATAGAGCTTCGAATTAGAATAATTTGTTGTTTTATTGTGTATCAATAATGAATTTCTTAGTTACATTTGTGCCGTTTATGCTCATTTCTTAATGAGGTGATCTAATAATAGTAAAATAAACTTGTTTTTAACGACTCCTGACATGACACTAAATGAAGAGATCTTATGTGTTTGATCAATCCTCCAACATGTACACATGTCAGATGACTGAGTGAAATGATGATTAAATCTATTATCAGAACTGTTTATTTTAAGTTTACATTTTATTATCTTCTGCTGCACAGCAGTACCTATAGTTTATGTTCAGAAGAAATTAGAAAATAATATAAAAATAACTGCAATATATTTGCTGCTTTAGAACAATGTTTTAAGACTTAATTTTAATTTGAAAGTAACTTCTATGTGCTTCAGTCAGATTAAAATAAATCAGAAATTCTGTACAGCCTATTGAAAACATCCCACCGTTATGGTTTAACTGTTGTGTACATTATGTATATGTACAATATTTATTAGAAATATTTAAATGTTCCTCACAGTTAGTTTCAATACTACAGTTAATACAAAAAATAATGAAAGTTTAATTTGAACTAACTAAGATTTAATGGGGGGGGGCAAAGTTAAGGTGTAAAAATCTGAAGTCGTAAAGCTCTTTGCAATACAGATTACTTTGATTATTTGATTATTTGATTAATATCGTTTTTAATATCGTTATCGCACAAAATGAAAAAGATGATATCGCAATATGAAAATTCCCATATTGCCCAGCCCTATTTCAGACCACAACTTGCAAACAAAACCATGTGACTAAAGACCTCTTCAGACATTGGCCAACAGTTACGGGGGCAGGTCAAAACAAAAAGAGAAAGATGGAGGAGCTGCAGTTTGCAAATCCTTGCCAGGATTTTTTACTTATTCAAACTTCTTAATTTGCTGATGGATTTTGAGCATTTGTATGAAGGCCAGGTTCAACACTTTTTACTGCAGCTTTGGTGCCGCGGAGGAATGCTGCATGACGATTAGTGGGAATGCTGTGGCTAAGAAGCTATGCTAATAAGTGTTTGGGACATAGATTGTCAGGAAAACAGAGAGAAGCAATGTTGGTCATGTTAAAAGTTGTCATATTCAGCCTGCATTCATCCCGCCACATTTCAATGAGTTACAGTGTGTCATTGTTTTGGTTTTATGGCATTATTTTGAAGAGAATTCTGTCAAGGAACTACAAGCTAGCTTTTGGAATGACGTCACAGCAGTGGGCAGTGCATGCCACATAATGAGACACAGGAAATTATTTAAGAAGCATTTTTTTAGTGGCATTAGAACAAATGTTCTAAGACGTAAGGAGTTGTACCATTTTTTTCCCATTTGCTAACACAACAATTGTTGCTTTCCACATGTCCGTGGTTCATCCATTGCATTGCTCCTTCTTTGCTTACATGACGTGACTACCGGCTACGGTGGCCGTTTTCGTCCAGTAATTTCCATCCGGGAGAGGATCGTATTCAGATTGAGGAATCTCAGAGCAAACCCAAGTTCAGTCCGATTGGAAACAACCCGAGACCACCTCGAAAGATGTGTCTGAGAGCAGTTTCTAGGATTTGTCTGTGTGTAGTCAGACTGAAACTTTGTTCCGCATTATCAAGAGAAACAAACTCTGGTTCACTTTAAGTGAACCAAATGTGTCCAGTCTTAGCTTGGGATCAGAACTTTGTTTTATTCTATAATACTAGACTTCTTGTTCTATAAGTTCTGGTCTTCAAGAATTTAAACAAGAGACCTATGTATGAAAATGTTCATGTATGTGAGAAAAAGTGCATAAAGTGTGTAGTAAGGAAGTTCACAGCCTTTAAACGTCTATGATTATTGTAAAAAATGAAGAAGACTACACAATAAAACCAGGAAGTAGTCTTTATTTTTTAGAAACAAACTCCCACGATAAACGAGTGAACACTGTAAGATCGGATTGTTGAAGAAACAAGAGCGGCTGTGATGATTGGAAGGTTAAAGGTTCAGTTCTCGCTCTGCCCATTCATGAGTGTTCTTGGGCCAGACACTGAACCGCACATTGCTCCTGGTGGTCTGGTTAGTAGTGAATGAGTGTGCGCATGGGTGAGAAGAACTGTGAAGTGCTGTGGGGCTTAAAACCCTATATAAATACATGCCAAAAAGTAGAGACACTGAAACCCATTAAGAATGACGTTATATCTGTATGCTGCACCACAGCACAACTTCGATCATTTTTTAACCAATTTGATCATTAAACAGCACAGCGGTACATATGAATGGACATGCAAGTCCATAGAAATGGTAAATGATGGCTTTTCCTGGGTTTTCCTTTATGAAACGCTCTCCTGCAGCTGCGCACACAGCCTGAAAAGGAGCTAAACCAGAAAATCAGGTCAACAATTGTCTGGAATATTTAAACAAACATTTTATTACAGCACACGGTGGCAGGATCATCCCTCTCTGCAGCGTCACTCAGATGTTATTCTGTTCCATTTTACCCCCCATTCCCTTTCATAAAACAACCAAGTGCACACGTCCCGCCTCAACGACTACTTCTAGAGGCACGTCAGAAGTAGAACAAAATCGTTGCATAACAGGCCGTTCATAGAGCACAGGGGGCTTAAAAAGACGCCTCAGAAAAAGGAAATGGCTTCAACAGAGCCTTACGGAGCAAACCCAGCTGACATGTTCCGGTCTGCTGCAGGTGCAGTTTGTTTAGTCCTTGTGATGTGGTCAAAGCAGAACTATAAATATCAGAAATACTTATTGACAGAGGTTGAAACAATGGTAATAACAATAGTTTTTATGAAACTATGTGCCCATATATATGGTCCCGGTGTAACTGCATTCATATTTTATTTCAGATGTTTACAAATGCAAATCAAGCTACATTCACAAAGTCGTGGTTGTTTTATCAGCAAATCCGGCTACATCTACCAGCTTTTATCTCGTCAACTGGTGCATAGCTCACTGACTGTAGCTGAGTAACATGCAGGCGGCTAACTGATCCAAGAGCCTCTGTAAGTTTTGCAACTGAGGAGCGTGTGTGTGTGTGGGGGGGGGATAAAAGCTTTTTAGATAAAAAACCAGCCTGCAGCAGCCATGACACCAAGACTGAAACTAAATTCATGTAATGCCACTAAAGATTTAAAAAAGTCACTGTGTGACTTGTGTCCCTCGTTTTATTTACCAAGCATGTCAACCCGACCGGGTGTTAAACTTAACAGGAAACGCTTGTCTCGGTTTGTTTTGTTGATCTACAGACATGATAAAGTCTATCAATTCAGATGATGCATCAATGGTTACAGTTATCATTTTTGGAAGTTTCCACAATAGAAACATCTCTCAGCCAAAACAAATTTTTTAAAGGGTTAAAAAAAGCAATAGTTCTTTCTTAAAACCATGGCATTTACAGACTTGATCACAACTGGTACCAAGGTTGGTACCAACGGGCCTCCTCACCTCAACATAATAACTTTAACTGCTCTTACAGGCTTAAAGGGTGTGCTGAAATCTGACACACTCAGGGCAGCATCTGCTCTTCCTGCACAGGGACCGGCCATCAAAAGCTAATTAGACACCACAATACCTCTTATTCAGAGCTGCTTATCCTGCTGTCCAACTGTTCACCAATTGTCTTAAAAAGTCCATCAGGACCTATAATAATCGCCATTTCTTGTTTTAGCTGCTAGTCTCATGAAAATGGTAGCAAGCTTAGTTTCTAAATAGCAGATGAAAACCTTTTAGAATCATTTCAATTCCTGCATCATAAAACAAAACTTCCAAATGGACAAAACTGGGCTTCAAATTCGCACCTTATGCGAGACAACTCATCACAGTGGAAGTAAAATGTGGTCTGCTTGGTAGCAATCGATTGGCACTGAAACGCTGGTAACTTCCTCAATGCTTTTTAAGAGTGCTCATCCAAACATGAAGTGAAATGGCTCATCATCAAACGACGTGAGAAAAAAATTGAACACAACCCACATCCTTTTCCATGACATATACAAGAAAAAGGAGAACTGTTTGGAAAAAAAATCCTATACTACAAAAAAGCATTTAGTGTATCAAGATCCACTTTTTTTTTCTTGGAAAATGAGAAATGAAAGTTCCTTTAGAGAGAGAGGGGAAAAAAAAAAACATTTATTCAGACTTTGTTTCACCAACACACACAGTGGTTGGCATCAATTTCTGAACCAGCAAATCTATTGCTATTACTAGCTTATTCAACTGGTTGAATTCTGAACTCAAACAAAGAATTACTTATTTGGTTTAATAAAATAAAAAAATACCCAAACAAAATTCTCTAAGAGCCACACAAATCCAACAAAGGACTTTGCTTTACACAATCAAAGCAGCTTTAAAACTTTCTACAACAGCAGCTACAAAAAGACTCGTAGAAGTTTTCTTAATAAACTTTATGCTTATATAACAGTTTCCCTTTGGTCCACTGAAGGCAGAGCCTGGCTGAGGTTGGGCCGTATGAGGTTCCATTTGTGGCAAAAATATGATTTTGCATCCACTGTCTATATCTTTGGTCCATTGTCTATGTCTACTGAAGAAGTTTGAGTAAATGTTGAGTAAAACCAATATAGTGGGCATTGAAACTGAGTGCCACAGAAGATGCATCCTTCCTGTGGCAATTAAACTTTATAACTCTTTATAATAAAACAGCTTCTCATATACACAGTGGCGGGCCGTGCATTTCACACCTAGGCCTTCAGTAGTGCTCCATCTGAATCAATCCAACCCTCAATAACTATTTTATGGCAATAAAACTTCTAGTGCAGGTACAGCTGCCACACACACACCAAAAGCATAAAAAATAACCTGATAAAATTTCAATATTATGTAGGGAGATAGCAAAATTTTACTCACCAAAAATCCAGATTATTTAAACACAAAATCCATCCTTTCTATCCTCAAGAAGATTTCAATCACTCTGTCGTGCAGAATCCATGCGTATCGCAGATAGAAAGTGTTCCGTGGCTGTGATAAGCTGGAAAAAGTTGCATGCGGGAAATGTTCTGGTATTCCTGAAGCCTCTTGTGGTCGAGGAGGGAGACAAACATCAGTTTTTGTGATCTTGAAATCTGGTCTGTGTCTGGAAAATAATATTGTCGGTAGTGCGCGCGAGGATTTTGCGCTGCAAGCGCCCGCGGTGCGTTCAGGGGCCTCGTAGATTTCCTCGTATCAGCTTCACTCCCGCTCAACGGAGTCACGGAACTCCTTTACCCGTGCCAGACAAAACTGTGCCACAACTTTACCCAGACATTCATTTTCCACCAAAAATCAGACGATGAGACGCTTTCCATTGGCAACATCTTCAAACCTGACACGCCGCTCCTCGGCACCTGTGTCCGTCACATAACGCAGAACCAGAGCGAGCTGCGAGCTGTCCAATCAAGGCTCGTGAAAATGATGACGTTTCCGTGCGCCTGCTAGCTGGCCTTGGTGTCGCCTACTCCAAATCTGATTGGTTGAAGCAACAGTTTGGTCGACAATTATTTTATGCTACAGGGCCCGCAGAACTGATTGTGAAGGCCTCCGGGCAGATTTCTTTGACCCTAGCAACAAATGGTGCTGCAATGTGATTGGTTAATGCTTAAATAGGAAAATACACGTCTGGAAGCAGCGCAACCAGGGAGACAGCAATGAAAGGACGAAGACAGAGCATTTGGAATTATAGAATACGTATTCACGGAAATAAATAATAATTAATATCAGTCTGTGATTCAGATATTTTTAGGCCAGCAGAGAAGGCCTTGCAGGCCCTGACGGCCTGCCACTGCATATACATGTATATCTTGTACATAACAATTTCGCAATGATTGGATTGTAAATAGCTTTTGCTTTCTCTTGTGTACTTCGATTCTTGTCGGGCTATAGCAATTTGGTGACAAAAGCTGTAAAAGCAATTTCTCCCTGGGATAAATAAAGTATTCTGGGTCTGATTCTGATTAAACGAAGACTATCACACTCTAAGTGTTTAAATCCATGTGCAAAGGCATGTTTCTTTTGCACTAGACAAAAATCCCATGTCTCCCTCTCGTGTTTGTTTACAATTTATTTCACCAAGATGAAGGACATCACTGCCACTTTAAGCCACCGAATATACCGTGTCGGTCTATATCTCTCCTCACTGTGTTGTCCCTGTTCACTCTGCTCCCACAGACCAGATTACAGAGTAAAACTGGGCTCTTTATTGCAAGCACAGAGAAGAATATCATTAACAAATGTTGAGCATAGTTTTGTTTTTAAGTCACAACCATGTTTTCCTTTTTTTATGATGGGGGTGTATTTTTTGTGTCTTGACATGCTGAGGACCATTACGTTGAAAGGCCCAACTCAAGCATGTAATTAACCTATACCTCTGTTCTTTTTACAGCCTTCTTTAGAGTAGTAGCACTCTAAAACGGATGTTCACAAAGAACAGCCAAAACACGAGCAGACGTTTGGCTAACTTTAGTGACATCATAACTTTCTTCAAGGTCAGATGTGCTTCATGTTCTAAGATTAGAAAGCCTATGAAATTATCATCAGAAAGATGCTGGAGCTGGAGGGAGCTGCTGGTGCGATCAAGCAGGCTAGAATGTTTGTGCATTCCAGTTAAAGGGTGCTCACTGGGGAGGGCGGCAGCAAGCCAGAAAACGTCCCTTTCTCAGCCCCCAAAAAACTGTCTCCTGAGCCCAAACACTTACATGATAACTAAGGAAGTGCAAAGCAACTACAATGCACCCTCCACTTTATCTGTTGATAAATTACTACATGTGTGTTTATTTGTTTGTCATGTTATCAAGAGTTTAGTGCGGTAAAATTCATCTAAGCTTCTTTAAATTAATAAATGGTACGATTGAAGTGAATTAATAAATACATTTGATTTCCAAAAGCAACTGTATGAACATAAACATATGCAATGCCATCTGCGTGGAAAATTCTTAAAAGTGGCACCTGGAGTGGGCACATATGCCCGAAAAAAGTGTTGTTTTTTTTTAACATCCTAAATGTATTTGTATCTCTTAAGTTATCCTATGTTTACATTAAAAGTGGGGTCCTCTGGACCCCACAAGACTTTTTTTTTTTCCAAGGATTTTTTTTCTTCACCGGTGTCCATGGGAGATATAAAATCCTGTCCACCTCTGTCATGGGAGGATGACACATCAATATAACGGTGGGGTCATCTAGACTCCATAAGAGATCACAAAGGTTAATGGTTCTTTCACTTTTGCACTGTGATGGTTTAAACAACATGCAAAGACCTCGTCTCAGAGGGAACAAAGACAATCTTAACTGTTATTAAAGCATTTCCTTTAGCTTTTTCATTTATTTTCTTTAGGTCTTAACATCTTGGAAGGTGTTTTTCCACAATTTTCTTTTCTGGTTTTCTCTTTTCCCTCATTTTTTTTCTTCCAAAGAATGTATTTTGCCAGTACCAAGTTACTAAACCACATTAGTTGTGAGGTTTTATATATTAAACCTATGATTTTCCAAATCAGTTTATGTCAACTTATTATCCTCTACACTTATGTTTTTTGGGTTATCAGTATAATCTAAATCTTTTTAACCCTTCCGCTCTCTTTGGGGTCCAGATGACTCCAACCACATATTGATGTGTGATTCCTTCCATGGCAAATGTGGACAAAGGTGGACAGGATTTTATGTCTTCCATGGACATTAGTGAAACTCAAAAATCAGATGATAAAAAAAGTTCAGCGCACTGTCTAGTGGGGTCTAGATGACCACACTTTTAATGTAAACAAGCCAAGGAGAGCAGAAGGGTTAAAAAAATAAAAGGTAACTTACTTAATTATTCAAAAGAAAAATAAAATCTAAGAATCAGGATTAAGGCAGACCCTTGCCATAACCCTGTTATTGTATTGTAAGAAGGGTTGGGAAAGGATTATCATTCTCATTTATATTTTTTAACCCCCAGATATTTTGGAGATTCTGATTAGCTGGAAACACCTGGAGAATGTCATCAGCAGTGAGTAGTCTGAGGGAAAAAAAAGGAAAGCGACCCTCAAGGCCTGGAATTCCCCACTCCCATATGAAACGGTTGCAAACAAAAATCTATTAAAAGTCCTCCATCCACCAGCGTGCCGTCAATTATAATTTCAGATAAGGAGAAACATGCGGAAACTGAGTATCACTCAAAGAGAGTCCAAAAACGCAGAAAAGCTAAACTGAGTGAAGGGGTAAAAAAAAAAAAAAAAAAAAAAAGACATTCCTTTCTGCTAACGTTTAGCTTCTTCATCAGCTCCAGCTCCTCCACTGATTCTAATTTCTGCTATGGTCACAAATTCAACTGCCACAGGCCATCGGCAGAATCTTCTAAATTAGCTGCCGCCACCCGATTTTTTAGGAAGTTGTGTGGTTGTGACAGCAGCCGTCAGTCAGGTGGGGATGACGTCTTTGCAAATCAGGCATCAGACATCAGACATTGTTCAATCAGCTCTGATTGAACAATGTCTGATGTCTCCAGACAGCATCCATATCAAGCCCCACCGGCTGCCCGGTAGCTCGAGGGTATATAAAGAGCAGACCATTCTGAGCCACTGGTCATTAACAACTCAGATTTTGAGCACAATTCTAAAATGGAGCAAATTTTAGAAGGGCTGTGAAAGTTGGCACGTTAACGCATGATTAATAAATCAGAATCAATGCGTCAACATTTATTAACGCCCTCAGGCATCTTACCCTACAGCGTAATAAAACTCTGTCTAAATGAACGTAAACTTTTTTTTTACATTCTGTGATTGAGACTTTATTAAATTAAAGAGATAATATGGCATTTATTTGTAGTTTTGGACAAAAGCAATCTTTTATTTTTATAAAAAAGGCAGAGAACAAATGTCAATCTGACGGCTGGAAGGCAGCTGTGCACCCACTATGGGGGGCAGGGTGAAATGGAACTGTCTGCTATGAGAAATCCAGCAAAAAGGAAACAGACCATTACTTTATTTCGGGATGGGGAAGACCGACATGAATTTTCCACAATAAAAAGCACCGGTGTTGTTTAAAAATTGAGGAAACTCCACAGTTCTTCTCGAAAGTCCAGCCCACCGACATTGCAGAAGGCAAGCAGTTCAGAATGGACAGACACGCCCCCACCTGTGAGCAGATTCAACCTCCAAACTGTGCACGGGCGGCAACTGACCAATGTCAAAAAGTGCCATCAACAAGTTCAGTCTGGTTGCAGTTTCTTTTAAACTTTTTCTAAAAAACCTTCACAGGCCCAAACAGTGTGTAAAAATGTGACTACAGACTCCTCGCCAACTTGCAAAAAAACTTGCATTTAGGCCGCCATGCTGTGACATTTTGGGATTTGCGACCATAATCATAGCCGAGAGATCAGTCTAACTTTTGTTCACGGTGCTCAGTGTCAGAGAAAAAAAAATAGGTAACACTATGGATGAGATGCTGCTATCAATTTGTTAAGCCTGTAAGCAGCTTATTATTATGATAGCCTTTCTAGACAATGGTCTCACTTTGCCGCTTATCCAAGTAGCTCCAACAGTTGGACTAATAATGTAACTGAAATATCTTTGATGAACAGAGACGTTCTCAAACTAAATCAAACTTGAAAAAGGTTTTTGCTTCACTATCAAAGGAAACTTTGTAAGGGATAACAGTGTAGTGCTAATCCAAAAAATAATACTGGAGCAGCAATAAAATTTTAGGTTTGATTAAAAAAATAAATAAATAAACATTATACTGTCAACTTTTATACATTTCAGTGTGTAAAAGGTTTTGGCCCAATGCTTTTTTGGTTGCAAGCTTAAATGCTTCCTCTCCTCAAACTAATAAAAATATTACAGTAGGATAACACAAGTGAACACTAATTCTATTGTTACGTTAAGGTATTTTTTTAAATCAAAGTTAAAAGATTACAATCCACACCACCTTGCCTAAAGGAGAACCCCTGGTAAAATATATATCACCAGGATTTTTTTTTCTCTAGAAGGCTCAGTCAATTTTACCTGGTCACATCTCGGTCTGATTTCTACCACATGTGCTCTCTCAATCAGGTAGTTCTTAACCCTCGCACTCTCTTAGGTTGTCCAAAGGACCCCATCCTGATATTGATGTGTGATCCCTCCCGTGACAAAGGTAGACAGGGTTTAATGTCTGCCATGGGGACTAGTGAAGATACAAAAACCTTGAAAGCACTTGTAAACATGCCGAGGATAGCACAAGGGTTAAATGGAAAGTGCCCGACAAAGTCAGGTGAGCGTCGAAACAGCTGAACATCCTGCACCAATCCAAATAGGTTCAGAAACAGATGAGAGATACATTTATTGAGAATCATCAGTCTGGAAAAAAGTAAAGTCATTTTCACAGCTTGAGAACTTCCCAGAAACACACAGAGCTATTATCCAAAAAAGGAGAAAACATGGAACAGCGATGGGCCCTCCCAGGAGATAAATTCCACCATGAGCGCAGCGACAACTCATCCAAACCACAACATCCAAAAAACCAGCAGGCGTCACCTGACGGAGACAGTGCAGGAATGACCTGCATGGCAGAAAATCATAAAGGCTCATCTCAGTTTTGGCAGAAAACCCCTTGATGAAGCCTAAGATTTCATCTGAACCGTGTAACTCTCCTTAGCTTGTTTACATTAAAAGTGGGGTCATCTTTGATTTTTGAGTTTCACTAATGTCCATGACAGACATAACATCCTGTCCACCTTTGTCCACATTTGCCATGGAAGGAATCACACATCAATGTGTGGTTGGAGTCATCTGGACCCCAGAGAGAGTAGAAGGGTTAAAGTGACAGAACAACCCAGAAAAGCCGGGGAAGCTTTGAGAAAACCTGGTTACATTTTTCAATTATTTCTTTTTAGATCGTCTTAAATGTATATTTATTTATGTATTGTTTATTAAGTTTTAATATATATTATAATTATCTAATTTTATTTTGTGCATTTAATGATATTTTTCTTTTATGCTTTTACATATATTTTATGTATAGCATTTTATTATTTTTCCTTTTAAGGTTTTATTCCCCAGTGTTTCCCTTTGGGGATTTTTTATATCAGGGGTTACCGGTTCAGTCTGGGGACGTTGCCGCGGTTATTGCCCTTTCGGGGGCGGTTGGGGTCTGACTTTGCAACTTGTGGAGTGGACCCCAGTGCTGTCCCTGTTGGGTGGGCACTGCGGTGATGTTCCTGTTGCTCAGCTGGCCCCTGGTATGAATAGATCCCCAAAATACTGTTTCTTTACAGCAGAGCCAAACCCAAGGTTTTTTTTATTTAACTTCTATAAGTATTCATTGTTGGCCCTGGACTGACTGGCGACCTGTCCAGGGTGTACCCCGCCTTCGCCCATCAGTAGCCGGGATAGGCTCCGGCACCCCCGCGACCCCGACGGGGACGAAGCGGTAAGGAAAATGGATGGATGGAAGTATTCATTGTTTGTGGGATCATGTCCGTGTGTGTTTATGGAGGAAGGGGGGCGTAGAGGGTGGATTGGGTTTCTCTCTTTTTATTGATTGATTTACTTGCTTGTTTCTGGTTTTAATTTTACAGCGCATTGAGCTGCACAAGCATGAAAAGGGCTCTTTTACAAATAAGGTTTGATTGATTTGATTTTAAACCTCTAAAAGCGTTTTTTGAACAACAGCTCCTAATGTTTTTAAAGCCTCTATATTAATTCCATTAAAGCAGAGCAAAGTTGCGTGTTAAAAAAAAAAACATTTGTTTGTGGAGTACTAGTGCTGCCACAAGCGATTATTTTAATAGTCGACTAATCACCGATTATTTTTTCCGATTAGTCGACTAATCGGGTCATGCACAATCTGGATTTAAAACATCTTAACCATAATTAGCTTTAAATTAACTTGAAACTAGATATATAGCATAACCTGTGATGAAGCTAGAGTGAATATTGTAAGCTGAAATTGGCTGCTGAAGAGGCTGAAAGTGATCATTAGAAACACTAAAGCTGAAAATCATGTTGAATGAAAATGCTGAAGTCGATATCTAAAAACGCTGAAGCTGACAGCTAAAATATTTGTTACATGCCAAATTAGCCTAAAAAACTGGAAAAAGCCTAAATTAGCCAAAACAGCTAGCATGCGGCTGAAATATTAGCTAAACTCCTAAATAGCTTAAAAAACAAACAAAAAAGCCTAAATTAGCCAAAATAGCTAACATGTAGCAGAAATATTAACTGAACCCCAAAATAGCCTAAAAAATCTTAATAAATGTTAAAATAGTGCAAAAAGCTAACATAATGCTATTATAACTTTAATCTTTACTACACTCTGACTCCACATAATGTAAAGTAACGACTAATCACTATTAAATTAGTCGTCGACTATTTTAATAGTCGATAAGTCATTGATTAGTCGACTAATCGTGGCAGCCCTCTAGAGTACACAAATTTATTTCACTTTTCTGAATGTGTGACTCTATAGATCGGCAGATGCTTGTGCATGTTAAACTAGTTTACAGGGATGTAGATTTGTAAATGCAGCAGCTTCAAAAAATAATAAAACCAAACCCATGATTATGCTGGATTTGAAAAAAAAAATTATCAAAATTTATAAAATAAAAATATATAATTTTACTATTGAAAGTTCAATTGTTGATCAGCTCAAATATTTTTTGTTTTGTACCTTTATAGCAGCGGTCCCAAACCTTTCTGTGGGTGTGGATCAGTCAACCCATGAGGATTTTACCATGGCCCAGGGGGGTGTGGTGTGTAAAGTCACAACAAAACAGTATAAGAACATCTGCTTTAAACGTAATAATGACCATCATTTTATTCAGTCATCTGACATGTGTCCATGATGGAGGATTGATCAAACACATAAGGTGTCTTAATTTAGAGTCATGTCAGGAGTAGTTAAAAACAACTTTATTTTATTATTATTAGATCACCTCATTAAAAAAAAAACTTAAATACATGAACAAAAAGTAACCAACAAATCAATTATTTATACTCAATAGGAAACGAGTCAGAATATTTTGAAGCTCCATGCAAAAGCTTCAAGTGAAACATTTCAACACAAAAACATTTTTATAAAGCAGAACTCAAACTCATAACTACGACTGAGCAGTGTTAATTTTGACAGAGAATTTTACTTTAGTTTTAGTCGCAATTTAGTCATGTTGATTCTATTAATTTTAGTCAAATTTTAGTCGACTAAATTACAGTAGATATTTAGTCGACTTAAATATAGAATAAAGGTAAAGCATTTTAATGAAATTTACTGTGATCGCATGAATAACAGCCTGTGCTAAACTTTTTTCTTAGTCACACTTACCCAGAGTAAAGGGTTAAGGATAGGATTATGATTATGGTTAGGGTTAAACAAGCTAATGTTTCCTGAGTGCGGCTGTCTCTGCAGCTCACGGCTCTACCAGGGGATGGTCAAATGTGGAGAACACATTTACACATTTAGGAGTGTGACAGTTAATGGGACTTTAACTTAAAAGTTTAATTTTAAATACATGCGACCAACAAAAAAATCCAGCCTTGGACACACTTAAAATGCGTGCTGGAAATGAAGCAACGGGAGCTGCACGTATTACATGTGGACAAAACATGAATTTCCATCATATTCTGTGCTGCCCACATGTGTAAATAACACCAGCCTTATTATAAATGTCTGAACATTAAAAAAAAAAAAACTTGTATTGAGGAGGTAGTCAAGTGTAAAAATGCATAAAAAAAAAACATTCACTTGGGAGTAAGCTGTCCAGGACACCTGTGAGCATGTTATATGTGCTTGAACAGCATGTGTAGAGTACTGTAACATCACCACCAGCCAATAGAGGGCGCTGTTGACATGTAAGAAGTGATGGAGTTGGAGATTAAACCGGTGACTGCTTGTGGATCTGAAGAAGCAGCGGGGCTGCTAGCACTCGGAAATACACAACAACATCGATTTATAACTTTACAAACGTCATGCTAAAACAATAAATCCAGACTTACATGTAAACCTCTGAGCTTCAGAGCTTCACCCGCGTGAAGACAAGTTCTTCTCCACCTCTCAGTACCGGTGCTAGTTAGCTTGGCGAGAGTAACCCCTTAAATAACTATGGCAGATAATCCAACTCTTTAAAATGGAACAACTGTTGGAAGGGTCGGGGAGGAATTTGGATTCAGCCCAGAACACAGGAAATAATCGAGTTTGTATGTTTACCTTTGCGTGGATTTCAGGCTGGCTTGTCTGCAAACGTCGCTTCAGGTTTTCTTGTGTTTTTCTGTCTGTGATGGTCGCTCCACACAACGTCTTGTGGAGGGTCGTGTTAAATATAAAATTTGTCCCTACATGTACTTTTCTTTTTCTACCTGAATTGACATTTTTCATCTATATCACAGACACAATTCATTGAATTAGCGTCTTCCCGGGCGGGCTGCAGGGCTCTGTGTTCTGATTGGATCGCTCTGCATTGGAAAATGTCTATCAATTTAGTCAAAATTTTCGTGTCTGGGCGGGAGTTTTTGTTTCGTTTTCGTTGGGTAAAAAATGTCATTGACGAAGACGATGACGAAAATTTTTCATAGACGAAATTAACACTGCGACTGAGTGCCCCTCCCCCTGCATGCTTACTCTTCTTTTCTCCCTTCCCCCATCCCGCTTCAGCGCAATGCTCCTCTTTTCTTTTCTTTTCTTTTCTTTAATGGAAGTATTTACATGAATTGTGTTAACTTCTCTGAAATGTTCATCTGAATGGATGATATTGTTTGAGTATTTCTGTACCGTTCTAAAGATTAGATTCGTTCATGAAAGTTACATCTCTATGTAAACAGGTACAGTGTGTTGAATCACCTGTTCTTCTGTTCCTGCACTTATCCATCCATTTGCAAAGAAAGGTTCCATATACAACTTTTCTAGTGTTAAACGCCGCCAAACTGCTTTTAGCACTCAAGCTAATCGAGAGAATCCGGCCATTTTCAAAATATAAGATTTACAGCTCAAAAAAACCCCAAAAAACTGGGATAATTTAATTGTTCTTCCACGGCCCAGTGGCAATTGATCCACGGACCTGGACCGGAGTAAAGCCCAATGGTTGGGGACCACTACTTTATAGCATCATGTTGAACACCAAACCTATCAAGCAAAACATACTACATGTAACTAGCTCAGGAATATTTATAGTTGAAGGTCCAATAACTTTAAACTTTCTAAAAACACATGAAATGATGACACAACAAATGGCAAATAGCTAACATTTGAATATGACCTACAAGTTAATACTCCAGGCAGATGGTTCAAGTCACATGACTCACCTTCTGTCTTTGTTTACAGTCTTTTGGAAAAAAGCAACAGATGTGAATAATCCATGATGGTACTGTATTTTCGAGGAACCATATATGACAGATGATAAATGACTCATTTTCTACCTATTGGTACACTTTTTCACATCTACATTCAGCTAGAGGAAAGGACATGCTGCTTAACCTAAGACAACTGAGAATTCTGGGTCCTGCCCCAGGATGCCTCAGCTGTTACACACGCAATGGCAGTTAAAATCAAAGTCCTCAGAAAGCTGTAATAGATGCATTTGAAGTACATAATTCCACAGCATTTCTAAAAACGTCAGCACTTTCTCCCCAATAGTTGAAACCAATTCCATGAAAAAAAGCAAATCTGGGAAAAACCTACACATGCCGATTGTGAGATGGACCTCTCTCCGTCGACAGGATTACAGTCTTAATATCTTTATCGTTTTAGACATAGCAAATCCTTCGTTCTGCATCAATAAGTTACTAAACTATTTCCAGAGTCCTGCAAATGTCCACGTCTAACTGGACACCACAGCTTCATGTTTAGAAACCTAGTCTTATAAGTGTATGTCATTCGCTTGTATGTTGTAAAGGTCAACAGACCAGCAGCATGCAACCTGCCTCCAATACTGTCAGCACATTTCCATAAATAATTTAACCGAACGGTAGTGATGACTGCTTTAATATTTAATGTTTATTCTCATTTATGTTTCTTTGTACATTATGTGTCAAAACAATCAATTAGAAAGCAAGAAAGACACTGAGAATTTAAAGTAGCAGCTGAAGAGTTTTCTGAAAAACAGAAATTTTAGCCTTTTTCAGCAGTGCTCCAGTGTTTATATTCTATGATTTGCTGTAACTTTTCAACCATTGACAGGATCAACATAATTTCAGTAGATTCTGAAGGAGAAAAGCAGCGTGAGAATCTTCTGGAATTACGTTGATTGTGTTAACGGTTGAAAACCTACAGTATGTTAAAGATTTTGTGTTTATGCGTCACTGGTGACGTGTCAGGTGTTAAAGTGTTAAAGAAGAATGTAAGCCTGCTTTGTTCCAAATGCCACAATCTCCAAAACACTTACACAAATCGATTTCTAAAAAGAAACGTTTTCTAGAGCAAACTTCATACCGTATTCACATTTATCATTTTTATCTTTTACTTAAAGTTGAACACAGTCAACAAAAACTACAATATTCTGATTTCATGTGGTAAATGCAAGTTTATCAACAAAAAAAAACTTGCAACAGCATTTTTCAAATGATCTGTAGTCGTACTTATGGATGCACCTGAAATTATTTAGGTTTTCTGACCAATATCACTTAATAAATCATTCTTTCTGTGATTATTTGGCAGCATCAAACATAAATAGGACGCTTTTGAATAGAAAGGCAGCAGAAAAATGAATCCAATTTAGCTTTTGTACTGTAAACTCAAACAAGACTTTGAGAAATCGCATTACAAGGTCTGCAACAAAGACATATTTGAAGCATGGGGGCGTTTTCAAGCCTCTGGAAGCAAATTTGCTGACGACTACAAGGCAGCGGTGGTGTGTGAAGGTATAAAAACATTTATTTAATATTGTAAAGTTAGAACACAAATAGAAGAATTTTGAAGTTTTGTCTTCAAAAATTATCCATCATATCTGCAAAAACCCAACGGGCATGCATCCCTACACCCTCCCAATTCAATTAAAATGACAGGAGGGAAACTCCAGGCCTCGAGGACCAATGTCTAAACGCTGTAGCTTCTTTCTATAAATATTATTGAAATCAGCCTTCACAAAGCATCATTTTTAGCCCCTGTATAACTATTTGAAGAGTCCATTTTAAACAATTTGTTAAATAAGCATCCCAGTTCAGTCTTATGAGATAATGCTCTCATCCTGTGACACCCTTCACAGATAATTTAGAAGCAAATCTCCCAAAAACACAGCATGTTTTTGTGGATAAAACCTTTTTTTAAACTTTTTTATGGATAAACATTTTCTTTAATCACGTTATTGGTAAAACGGATTCTGGCATTTCCTGCTTATTTGGCCTGAGCTGGTTAACCAACCTTCTCCCAAACAGCCACTAGCTTTTTAAAGCAAAGCAAACAAAAAAAGACAGAAGTATCATTAGAGCTCAAGCAGACACATGCAGGGAGAACAGAGGGAATGAGCAACTCATCCAGACCCCTCTGACTTACCTGTGGTAAAGCTGTGTTCAGCTGCCTCTGCAGGGAGTCCCTTTCGTGACTCACTTCATGAAGTTTGCCCTGGGTCAGGCCCAGGTTCTCCTGAGTTTCCCTCAGGGTCTCCAGAAGGCGATCCCGCTCCTCCAGCATGGACACCATCAACGACTCAAAGTGACCCTCAGAGTCTGACTGCAGGGGAGAGCCAGAACCTCGCCGGCCGTTCCCTCCACCAGGCCCTTCGGCCTCACTGATGGTTGGCATCACTTCACACATCATCTGCAACCATAGAGTGACAGACAGACGCGGTTTGTGAGAGGAGCTGGGAGGAGTTTAGAAGAAAAAGACTAAGCCACAACTTATAAACCCTTTACATAGCCAGTATTTTTTACAATATATTCACTAGAGTGGGAGTTTCTGCTGTTATCCAGAAATAACATGAAATATTAGCAATTACAATAGTTAGCAGTAAATAAATGGAGACAATAAATGTGCCAGTATTTTTCAAAGGTGTTGCAAAGACATATTTAAGGAAGAACTGCAGTTGAAAAGGAAAATGACAGAATAGAGGTTCACTAATGCTGCCCAAACTTGCATTGTAAGGACAACAGCACATTTGAAAATAAACATTGCTTTCAAAAATGTACCAGTGGGATAATAAGGCTTATAACTAAGGAAAAGAAGACTTATTTGACAAGTCTGGATTGACCCTGCTGTGGTGGGAGCATGACATGAGGCGATGCTTCAATCCAGCCTAAAGCTTTAGGTGCAGGTCTAATCTATGGTTAGCTCGGCTGAGTCAGCATTGTGTGGCCAAAAATGACGTCAAATATTGATTTCAATGTACTACAAAAACAGCCTTTTCTATCAATGTTTGTTTTTTCTGTAAGACAACAGGCATATTCCCAAATGCAATGCCAGGACTCAAAGTCTCAAAAGGTTCAGGAGCTATGAAGTACACTGAAAGTGAGGCATTCATTTTACTTCTAAAAGAATTGTAATGGGAGAATAAATCTAAATATCGTAAATGTGTTTTTTTTCCCCCCTTTTTTTTCCTTGAACAGTGTACAAATTTGTTTAAATAATAGCTAACTGGAAGTACAGACAGATTAAACAAGTCGTCTTTTATAGATCCACTCCAAAATGGGGGTTTTGGTGTTTTTAACATGTTCTTGTAGCAGTTTTCTGAAAACAAACAAAAGAAAGAAAACTAAGATTAAAGCTGCATTTCTTAGTAGTTTTTTTATTCAAATCGTGAATAAGGAGCAGATGAAAAAATGCAATTTGAAAACATTGTAGTTACTACATCCAAACTACAATCTGCAGGCCACCAGCTCCCTGTTCTGCTCTATTCTGATGCATCCACTTGGAGCTAAGTAGATCCATTAGAATCTTTAGCTGCATTTCCATGTGCTAAATGTCTTTGATCGGATCGGATCAGATTAGAATAGAACTGTGCACATGGCCATGAAAAACTTGATCCAATTGTAACAAACGTTTCTATGCACCGCACATTCGATTGGAATACATCATTTTACCCTTGCGCAGAACTGTTTAAAATACTGGAAATAGTCATAGAAGAAGAAATAGCAAGTAAACAAACAAAGATGTAGAATAGGGCGAGATGATACCCTGAACATTCTTTCATTATTATTAATGATAATTATAAGTGACTGTTAGCTTATAATTTTGTAAATCTGTGTGGTCAGGACTTTATTCTTGGTCGTACGGACCGGAGGAAGGGTTAGTGTTAGACATTTAACCTTGGATGGACTTAAGATCCGTGTAGCCATGTGCATCTTGGCCGCACGTAAATATGTGGGAATAACATCAGCCTTTAACCTGTCTGGACACGACTTGAAACAAGAATTCACTGGATTTTTTGCACGGTTTCAGAGGACAGAGGAGCGGCATTTCTGAGTTCAAAAACCGCCTCCGCCGGCTCATGCGTCCCAAAGCTGCCTGGGGAGACAGTTCTCCCAGGAAACGCGGACTGCCGTCTAAACCTCACACCGTAACACCCCCCACCCTCCCGCTTACAAACATGACAGCTATGAATCCAGCTGCACTGCTCAGAGAAACAGTTCGCTCATGGAGAGCAGCTGATCAGTTCTGTTCACGCTTCAAAGACTTCTCTGGAGAGCCACACCCTCTAAGTATGACGTAAAATCCAGGGCAGTGACGACACGCGATCAGAATGGATTGTTTACATGCACCATGATCGAATTAACAATTGGTATAACCCACCCATCTCGATCGGAAGGGAATTTGGATCCGAATGAATCTGATCGGGCCAGAGTTTTCCCAATGGTGTGTTTAAGCTTGCGGGATAGTTGATGGATGATGGGAAGGGGGCGGGGTTGATCCACAACTCAGAGGTGAATTTCTTATGAACTCCTGCTGCTCTGCAGAAACTATGTCCTATAAATGACACCGTTTTTTTTTTTTATTTTTTTTAATTTTACTTTGACTAAAAACAGCATAATCATAGTTAAAAGACCACTGGAAACACTTTTACAATAGATGAGGGATGATTGGAGTGAGATCTCAAAAGTGGCCCGGTTGTGTCATGTTCAAATCCATGCAGTCCTAACAGCTCTGAGATAAAACAGTGAGCGTGTTTTAAAAATGCAGATTTCATTTGATTGAATCAGTGTCCTTTTAAAGCTACCACCAAGTTGACCAACACAGCAGCTTATTGACTTGTGGGATAAGAGCAGATAAAGGCTGTATGCTAGAATAATAGTCGAAAGCAAACAAACCAGCTACAATAATAGAAGAGTTCAGAAATGCACAGATTGCTGTTAATCAGAGAGCCGAGGTGCTGTGAGTTCACTGCAACTAACAGTGGAGAAAGAAGGTCTGAGGAATTATAACAGCTCTCTGCACCAAGGGGCTTATGTCCTGTAGACAGACTGCCAGACAAAAGCCAAGAATCATGTGAGCAGGATTTAAAATGCCCATATAGAACAACAGCCCACAAAGTGGAACGGGCAAAGTAAAAACTCGGTGGCTGGAAGAACCCCCGATTCAACACAGTCTTTCCTAAGCCTCAGATCCCACAGGCCACGTCCTTTAAGAAGCCAGTGTGTTTGGATCAATGCAAAAGAACTTAACCACTTCCTAAAGCGCTGGTTTCTGGGTCTGGATCATATTTGTTACAACGGATTACCTGAACAAAACTCAAGACTTTCATTCTTCATTAACTCCACTTAAGCTCTACACGTTCCAAACAACAAGCGCCAAATCTCAAACAATGGGCCGAATTTAACCTAATTTACTAGAAGCAACAATACTCAACCAGTGCTTCATATTAAGGTCAAGCCACTCAGGATCAGCGCTGAGGGGGAGGTTCGTAAAGCATCAATGAGAGGTAGTGACAGATGGTGGGCTGGGAGTAACTTTGCACAGACATCAACAAATACAAACATGGAGGAAAGACCTTCATCCTTGAAGAGAAAAACACTGAAGCTGTCACTTTACTCGAAGAAGGGGGGTCTCTACAACCACGATTTCATGAATGCATCTGTGAGATGAACCAAACATTGTGTGTTTTTAGGTTCCTGAAGGAACGCTGGCGGAGCGTCCTCAGTTGATGCTGATGTGGAGATAAAGCCAGCTGAGATGTGGAGCACCGAGAACTCCCGGCGCTGGCATACAAATAACGGCTCGTGCGCTTTTCTCACCTTTGACGTGTAACTTGATTAATAGGTTTTATGATCCACGATTTGACGTCGACGTGAGGAGAAGTTCCTGAACCCCAACGGTGTGTCACGGTGACCGGATCGAGCTTCAAAACCATCCAGAGTATCCAAAGTGTCCGAGTTCCGTGCGGAGCCGGGGATGTGCAATAAGGCTGAGAGCGGTTCCTCGTAGTTTACAAAGTGTTGGGGAATTCCTTAAGGCCCCAGACCCGCAGAGAGTAGTCAGGGGGCAGTATTCCAAGTTTAGCCGGCTAACAACACTTTAGCATGCTAACAGAAAAAGAGCTGGTACTTCACTGCATACCTGGATTCGGAAATAAAGTGTCCATCTATGTTACTTAAAACAAGCGGCTCCCTGAAAATATGAAGCTCAGCTTGACGAAAAAAGCCTTTCATAGTTGGCAGTAGAGTTGTGATGCAGCCAGGTGACGTGGAAACTGTTGCAGCTCTGCTAGCTAATTTGAAACAGAAATCTTTGGCTTCGAGTCACTTTAAAGTCCACAGCTAGCCGACGTTAGCTACTAGCCTGCTAAGTAGCTTTAGGCTAAAGTAAGTAGTTTTATGTACGGGTTAACTACCCAAGTACATTTTATATAAAAACTAGATAACATGCTCAAATATATTAAAAGAACATTTGCTACTTTATGGTGTATTTAAACCCCTGAAATGTGTCAGAAAAGCGTAGCTAGCGTTAGCTTCCCGTCGACACGGTGGAGTCGCGTCACCACATCACGAATCCGCTCCAGCAGGAAACTTCCAGCCCGTCCTGACCGCCGGCGACGATGCTCGTCCCGCAGCGAAACCCCCAAAGTGCCAAGAAAAGTTAGATTTCCGTCATGTTCCTTCGGAGTTCTGGCGTTCTCCCGGTGGTTCCACCTTAACAGGTCCGGTCCTTCCCCGTCGCCAGTGGCTGCCAGCCTTGGCAGTCCGGACAGCCAATGGAGGCTCAAGCCTGGCGGTCGGTCTGCTGGAGGAGAGGCGGCCCGCTCCGACACAGGAGGAGGGGAAAAGGGGAACGCACTTGGAGTTCCAGGCAGCCGATCGTAGCGATGATAGACCCACTCCCATGAAGAGTGTTTTTAACGTGTTTTGTGGACTTTTTCCCTATGATGGATTACATAAAAAATAAACTCAAAATTGTATTCCTGATTTTTTTTTTTTTAATCGTTGTGAATCAGGAGCAGACAAAAAATGCCGTTGGAAAAAGAGGTGGTTTGTGATGTAGAAAATACACTGGGTGGCCCACATACCAGCCAGCTCTCAAGAGGGGCGGGGTCACTAAAGTCCCGCCCAGAGCAACTCAGAACAACAACTGAAATGGGCGGACCAAAGCCAACCTGCTCTGCTCCCTTCTGATGCATCCACCCATAGACAGCTGAGCTGGTATCTGGATCAAAACTGTTCGGCAGGATACCTTCATAATGTTTGCAATTTTTGTCGTGTGGCTAATGTTAGCTTGGTGTTGTTGGAGGCTCTAAGCTAGCAGGAGAAAGTGTAAACAAAGGAACGATTGGATGTCAGCTGGGGGCCTGGGGTTCAAACCTGAACTCATAGTCCACAGACTCAAAATTCACAAACTAGAGTTTTTGGTTTCAGAACAGCTGAAAAGAGTCGAATCAATCAACTTGAAGTTGTTGGAACCAGAATCAGCTGCTAGCGTCGCGACTATAAAAAGCCCTGATCAATGGAGCAAAGACAGCATGATTCACCATGGCAACGGGAACAAACGCCTTTAGGGCTTCATACTTCTGGTGACAGAAATTGATGTGTTCCTACAAGCACATTTTCATCAAGAAAAGCAACACATCTGCAACAGAGAGAAAATATCTTCAGAGTTAATGCGTACATCTACATCTGAATCATTTCAGTTCAGGAGAAGAACTAAATAATATCAGGTAGGTCATTCTGTCACTTGTTAAGTAAGGAATGCTTTTTGATCTGTCAATAATTTAACCAGTAATCTCCGTAATTGCATGAATGACAGTTTTTGATAAACCCCACCACCACCACATACACACACAGACACGAATATCACCGTACGCAAAAAAGAAACACTGTAAGGCAAGGCAATTTTATTTGTATAGCACATTTCATGTACAGAGACAATTCAAAGTGCTTTACATAAAACATTAAAAGAAACAATCAAAAGAAATAGTAAAAATGTCATTCATCATCATTCAAATCATTAAAATAAAATTAAAAGAAAGTAAAAAGATTTTAATTTAAAACAAGCATAGATAAACAGTGCGGACGTAAACTTTTGAATACATATTAATCAAATGCAGCTGAGAACAGGTGAGTCTTTAACCTGGATTTAAATACACTGAGTGTTTCAGCAGATCTAATGTTTTCTGGAAGTCTATTCCAGATCTGTGGAGCATAGAAGCTGAATGCAGCTTCTCCATGTTTAGTTCTGACTCTAGGAACTGATAAAAGACCGGATCCTGATGACCGGAGAGGTCTGGCTGGTACATACTGGGTCAGGAGGTCAGTCATGTATTTTGGTGCTAAACCATTCAAAGCTTTATAAACCAGTAACAGAACTTTAAAGTCTATCCTCTGACAGACAGGTAACCAGTGTAAAGACCTCAGAACTGGACTGATGTGGTCTACTTTCTTGGTCCTTGTGAGAACCCGAGCAGCAGAGTTCTGAATAAGCTGCAGTTTCCTGATGGATTTTTTTGGTAGTCCTGTAAAAACACTGTTACAGTAATCAAGTCGACTAAAGATGAAAGCATGCACTAGTTTCTCCAGGTCCTGCTTAGACATCAGATCTTTAATCCTTGAGATATTTTTGAGATGATAATAGGCTGATTTAGTGACTGCCTTAATGTGTTTATCAAAATTTAGGTCTGTGTCTATCACTACACCCAAGTTTCTGGCCTGGTTGGTAGTTTTTAGTTGAATAGATTGAAGCTCTGTAGTGACGTCTAACCTTTTTTCTTTAGCCCCAAAGACAATAACCTCAGTTTTGTTTTTGTTTAATTGAAGTAAGTTGTGACACATCCAGTCATTAATGTCCTCAATGCATTTACCAAGAGCCTGTACAGGGCCTCGGTCTCCTGGTGTCAGTCTAATATATATCTGTGTGTCATCTGCATAGCTATGGTAACTAATGTTGTTGTTCTTTATAACCTGGGCCAGTGGGAGCATGTAGATGTTAAATAGAAGTGGTCCCAGGATGGAGCCTTGGGGCACTCCACATGTAATTTCTATTGGCTCAGAAGTGAAGTTACCAATTGACACAAAATATTTCCTGTTTTCTAAGTACGTTTTGAACCAGTTTAGTACTGGCCCAGTGAGACCCACCCAGTTTTCCAGTCGTCTGAGTAGTATTGCGTGGTCGACTGTATCAAACGCAGCACTGAGATCCAGTAAAACTAGCACTGACATATTTCCACTGTCTGTATTCAAACGTATGTCATTAGTCACTTTGGTCAGAGCCGTTTCAGTGCTGTGGTTCTGTCTGAAGCCGGACTGGAAGACATCATAGCAGTTGTTATTTATTAGGAATTCATTTAACTGATGGAAAACAGCTTTTTCAATGATCTTACTTAAAAATGGCAGGTTTGATATCGGTCTGTAGTTGTTCATTTGAGTTTTGTCTAGACTGTCCTTTTTTAGGAGAGGTTTGATTACAGCTGTTTTCAGTGGTTCTGGGAAAACACCAGATGTTAACGACAAGTTGACAATCTGGAGCAGGGCTGGTTCCAGGATCTTTGAAACTTTTTTGAAAAAGCTTGTGGGTAGAATATCCAGACAGCAGGAGGAGGAGTTCAGTTGACATAGAATGTCCTGCAGTTCTTTACTGTTTATGGGTTGAAACTGAGCCATTGGGTTTATACTGGTTTCTAGTGGATAGGGTTCATATCCTGAACTTGTAGTTGGTGAAACAATTGTTTGTCTAATGTTTATGATTTTGTCCCTGAAGAATTTGGCAAAGTCATTACAGGCTTTGGTGGAGTAAAGTTCTGGTGCTACTGACACAGGGGGTTTTGTCAACCTGTCGACTATATTAAATAAGGCCCGAGCATTATGGGAGTTTTTGGTAATAATTTCAGAAAAATAGGACTTCCTTGCATTGCTCAGTTGTAAATTATATAAGTGAAGTTTCTCTTTATAGATGTCATAATCTACCTGTAGTTTAGATTTTCTCCATCTGCGTTCAGATTTCCGACATTCTCTTTTTCCGTTCTTTACCAGAATGGAATTTCTCCATGGAGATTTTTTCCTACCAGAGATCACCTTCACCTTACTAGGAGCAATACTATCCATGATATTTGACATGTTGGAATTAAAGCTATTAACAAGTTCATTGACTGAATCCCCCGAGAGGGGAGGAGTCAGTGAGAAAATCTGGTTGAACATCTCACTAGTATTTTCAGTTATATACCGTTTTGTGATCTCCTCCCTCAAAACATTTGTGTGTACTGGAATTGTGCTCTCACAGAAAACACAGCAGTGATCAGACAGACCTAAATCACATACAGTAACCTTAGAGATGTTCAGACCTTTGGAAATCAATAAATCAAGAATATTCCCTCTGTTGTGTGTGGGCTCTGTTACATGTTGAGTCAACCCGAAATTGTCCAGAGTGTTTATCAGGTCCTTAGTCGCTTTGTTCTCAAGATTTCCATAATGGATGTTAAAATCTCCAGCCATGATTATACAGTCAAAATCAAGACAAATTATAGACAGCAGTTCACTAAACTCAAGGTTAAATTCTGGACTATATCTAGGTGGTCGATAGATATTGATAAATATTGTTTTGAGTGAGGCCTTCAGCTGTAGGGCTACATATTCAAAACATGGAAAGTTTCCAAAAGATAACTTTTTACACTGAAACATTTCATTGAACAAAACTGCAACCCCCCCGCCCTTTCTGCTTGTTCTTTCCTCACTGATAACACCATAATTGGGAGGAGCTGACTCTGTGAGAACTGCTCCCCTACTGTTCTCATCTAACCAGGTTTCAACTAAAAACATAAAATCAACTTTGTTCTCAGTGATAAAATCATTAATTAAAAATGTTTTTCCTGCTAAAGACCTGACATTTAAAAGTGCTAACTTGAGAGGTCTAGGAGTAATAATATTTTCATTTACCTTCTGTTTCTGGAAAGGCACAGAGGAAATGTTTACCTCTTTTAAAGTCCTTTGTTTGCGTTTTGGGCAGATTACATTCCTCCTGTTGGTGACAAGTACAGAAACAGTGTGTGTTTCTAGAGAACAGGGTCCCAGGTTTTTCTGGAGAACATCATGACTGTTGTTATATCCACAGCCTGGACCCTCAACACATCAAACATCTGACTGCAGGGACAGGATATGATGTTGTACAGGAGAGGGTGGGGCTTTACGTCGACCCTTCGAACGTTCTGGTGACAGAGTTATGGGTGACAAAAATGGATTGGCCAGAGGGGTAGATCGAAGCCCAATCCCCACTCGCTCCATCATCTGCTCGGTGAATTTCAGGTGGGGTGAAGAGAATGAAGAGGGTGAAGAGGGTGAGGGAGAAACGTCAGGAGTTTGTTGGTTTGGTGGTGTTTGGGAGGGTCCATCGTCCTCGTTGTTTTTCCTCTTCTGGTGCTCGGAGGCAGGTTTCCCGTTTTTGATGTTTTCCTCCAGTGGGGGCAGCTCCGTTCCTTGTGTGGATCCAGTCTGTGTCTGGCCTGGACACTCAGATAAATTTATCTCAGTCTTGGCATGACGCAGGGAGTAGAAGAGATTGGAGGAAAACAGTTTAACTCCTGATTTATTTAAACTGAATCCATTTTCTTTAAAAAGATGTTTGCGTTCCCAGAAAATGTGAAAGTTGTTGATGAAATGAATTCCTGTTCCACCACATGTCGTAGAAAGCCACCTGTAGCTGCCAGGAATATGTTCAAATAAGTATTTATTTCATTTTAATTCTCAAGAATTCAATAACATTCACTGAAAAGTTTTATTTAGCACAATACATTTTCTCCAATGGCGGGACTCAAACCCCACCTTCCCCAATGGAAGACAGACTCACAAACCATCATACTAACATTTGGTTTGTCTCTTACACCACGCTAGATGATTTGACAGGCATGTTTGAGGCTTAAAGATTTCCGGTGTTAAGGGTTTACAAAGATTAAAAGAAAACTCAGTATTATTATTAACGAGTCCCTGGAAAACGTTATCGCTCAAATAAAAATAAATTGGGAAACTCCAGTCAATCAACTCGCGTCCCCAAAATCCTCTCCTTACATAAATAACATTCCCTCTGGATTAATCAGCCTCCTCTCTACATGATCCTCTATGAATGAACATGCTGTTTTGGTATCTGCGTGGTGGAAACGTGACGTCTCTAATGTGAATGTTCTGTTAATGAGGAAGTTCTATTTGATCATCCGTCACTTTAAAAAGGAGCGGAGACTTCAGAGAACTCTAAGTTTCCTGAAGGAAACCTGCTACCGACCAGGTTATGTTCACAGACTCAGTTACCATAGTGATTGATTCTGAGTTCAGCTTAACCTGCTTCTTGGAACGGGCTTGGTTTCACCTGCTTTCACAGGTTTAAATTACCTCCCTTTCTGAAACCAGAAACTCAGAGTTTTCCTGAATTTGGAGTTCATAAACTCAGAGTTTCAACAAAACCTGCTTCTTGAAACGGGCCCCTGAGGGTTCTTTCCGCGCCAACAGTCCCGCATGCAACTCAGAAGGAAATTTCGAATAAATTCCCGCCGCTCTGCAGAAACTATGTTCAAGAAAATGATACTGGTTTTTAATTTTTGTCTGAAACAGGTAATTATGGGAATACTTTGAACAGACATCAAAATATAGTTGGAGTGGGAAAATGCTGAGACTTTTGAGAAATGATTCATAGGTGTTTAACTCCAGACCTTAAGGGCCGGTGTCCTACATGTTATCCAACCAACCTGCCATTGAAGCTTTGTATTGGGTAAACCAGTGGTCCCCAACCACAGGGCCGTGGACCAGTGCCGAACTGTGGATCCCTTCCCACCGGGCTACAGAAGAACTAACAAATAAAATCTGTTCTTTGTTTTTTTTAGATGGAAATGTTTTATTTTGAAAATCGACCGGATTCTCTCAATTAGATTGAGCGCTAAAATCAGTCTAGTGGTGTGTAACACTAGAAAAGTTCCATGTGAAACCTTTCTCTGCAAATGGATCGGATAAGTGCAGGAACAGCAGAACACACGGGAAAACAGGTGATTCCCACACATCGTACCTGTTTACATAGAGATGTGACTTTCATGAACGAATCTTTGAATGGTCATGGAAATACTCAAGCTCATCCATTCAGATGAACATTTCAGAGAAGTTCTGAACGCGATTCACAACACCTCTGAGATGCAATAATGCAAGAAATCTTCACTTGGGGGGACAAAGGCCACGAGCGGGCCTGCGACAGCCCCAGCCAAAAACCAGCCATAAAATAATCAAACTTTAAAATCTGTCTGAATTCTCAAAAGTTTGTACGATCTTCCTGCATGAAAGTTTGCCGAGGTCCTTGACTCTTGAAGATCTGCGAGATTTTACATTTTCTCGGCTTGTTTTTAATCAGGATAATGCAGTTTAATACGCTACTGCCTTTTAAATCCATAAATGGGCGCAAAACAAAGGAAAAGCAGGACTCCCCCAAAAAACTAGAATTTTAGCATCAAAAAGAAATTGTAAATATAGACAAGATCCTGAAGAGGTTCTTATTTATGTGAATGTTTTTTGTCATTCCTGCAATAATCAATTTTGCCCAAATGAAATGTCTCGTTTTAAGTGAAGATTTGTTAAAGTTAATCTGGTACTGCAGAGCTCAGTTGATTTTTTCAAACTAAATATTATAATTATTTGCCTTTCATAACAGGTATTACAACTTTCCTTTTGCTATGAACTGTTGTTAGAGTTCTTATTTGTTTCCACAAAAAAGTGAACAAAGAAATTCACTAGGAAACAGCAGAGTGATGACCATTATTTTTTTTCTCTTTGAGCAATAAGCAAATAAAAAGACACACTTCTGCACCTGGGGGATTGCAACATTTTTCCCTGACTCGGGCGAGATAAACACATCAGCACCATTGTGAAAATGGCCAATAACATGGTAGTTGAGCATCAGCATGAAGACCAGAATTTGAAGAAGGCAGGTTGTTTTTGTTGTTCTTTAAAGATAAAAAAAAACTGTAAAAAATTGTGTGAAAATGGTGTTTTTACCATGGTTTTTGTAGAGGGCGGGGTTACTCAGCGCCAGTGGTCCCGCCCACAACTCAGAGGTGGATTTTCTAATGAACTACTGCTGCTTTCCTAGAGAGTTGTCCTCTACATGTTTTTTCTTCCACATACAGTACACACGACACATGAATCCATTATAATTTAGTGTTTGACAAATACTGACTAATTGTTTCAAAGGAAGTGGAAACATGAGTATTTCATCCCATCACTGATTGTTTTGGCTTTTTACAGAGTTGCTAATATCCAGTTTTCATTGATTGCATTTTTGGTGAATTTATTTGCTGACTAGTTTTTAAAGGTGATTTGGTTTCTTTAACTGATTATTTCATATCTTGACTTCTTGAATTGAACCACAAAGATGAGCTTCAATCCAGTCCTTAACTTCAACATAGAGCTATTTAAACTGTGGCCGTCTCTGCAATGAGTCCTGCTCAAATGATCTTTCTGACTGCATAATGTTGACCTCGGAAGTATTTGGACAGAGTGTAAAAGTCCCTCCACAGTGCTGTGTTATGCCAGTTAATGTCTGAGTTGAAGTTTGAACTTGACCCCCTGAGACCAGATTAAAGCACAAGCAAACGCTCCAAAACACGCATCTCTTTAAGGAGCTCTCCACACCTGAGTGAGCAAGCAGTTCCTCTGGCTGCTGCTGATCCACACGTCATCTGGAAGGAGGAAGATCTTCTTTATTCTGTTCTTCTTTCTGTGAAAAAGTTTCTTATTTAGATTTTTGTAGTAAATGTCTTGCTAAAAATAAGAGTTTTCATCGTGTTTACTTCTAATCAACTGTTTTAATAAAATAAAAATACATGTTTTTAAATTTGTGAATGGCTTGTTGCATGTTAAAGGGGGTGAAGTGATACTTTGTTAAACATCAAGCTGTCCTTTCACATACATGTTGTCCCCGTGTCCTCTCATTGAGTATGGTAGCCATGGGAAACAGGCTAACAAGACTCAGAGGTTTTGGCGCAACAGACACACTGGGATCGTACTGGTGAGTGATAAACACTTTTCTGTGTTTGTGAAGTTTAAGCTAAAAACCATAACTATTCAAAGGATTTCAGCTGCACTTGAGCATTTGTGAAAATGAAGAAGAAAAACACGACAAAAAGTAAAACATTTTTATTGAGTCAGTGAGAATCAACAGCACATAAAAACGTATATGAAACTTTTCAGCAAATAAAAGAAATTTTTAAATGACAGAAAGCTGACTGGTTTAAATGTTTAAGAAGTTCAACAGTAGAGACAGTATTAAGGCTGCAGGACAATCAGCTGACAGTTGCAGAGCAGGACCATCACACTTTGTTGATTAATAAAAAGAAAACAGAATCTTATCATTTTGAACAATAAACATTCAGCTTCAAGCAACAACAATGATTTAAAATGTTTAAAAAGATCTGTTGAAATGCACACAGGTTCATATCCAGACACTCAAACCCAGAGAAAGTAATCAGAGAAAATCCGTTTTAGCTTTCGAGGGGGACAGAGGTCGAGGTGGGACTCTGGACATTTTAGCCTTGAAGACGACAGAGATCATTCCCACCGCAGCGAGAAGACATCCGGCGGTGAAGAGCAGCTTCAGGTTCCTCCCTGGAAACAACAGAAATCTCTTCTGGACTGCTGTACATACACGAGACACTGTTGTCTGAGTGCAGGCGCAAAGGACCCTGGGAAATAAAGAGTGCTCTGCTCTGCATGGTGGCCTGTCTCTCTTGTGGATGTGATGATGAGCGCCTGAACTTGAGGAGTCCATGCATCCCTGTGAGCACCTGGTGTTGGGGTTCCCTGCTTCACTCATCATCACGGAGCAGCTGATGTACACCTGAACACAACATCACACTCTGTCACTCTGCTGGTACTGTGGCGCCCTCTAGTGGACCAGGGACACAAACGAGGTCAAATCATCCTCAAACTCCTGCCAGGAAACCACATTCATTCAAGCTCCTGTCACAGGTCTGAACTTTCTAAAGTCAGAGCGCCGTTTAGAGAATGTTGTCACAGAAAAAGGACAAGGGTGGTGAATACACAGAGACTGTTCTGTCCTCACCTGATCATGCAAACCAATATCCTTGAAGGCCTCCATGCTGAACCGGAACTGTTTCTGGTGGGAGGGGGAGGGGGTGTAGATCTGAACAGTTGGATCCACTGTGCACCTTCAGGGTGAAACAAAATTCAAACATTCATGTGAATGGATTTGACATTCGTTCTTGTTTACTTGTTTCTACACATTTAATTTGATTATCTTAGTAATCAAGTGATCTAATCAACTGTCTATCAAGATAATCACTTGATTATCCTGAGGTACCAGGAATCTGGAAAACTTAACCTGCACTGTTCAGTACAGGTATTTATCTCAGAGTCACACTGGTGGAAGTTTTAGATTAAGATGTCCTGAATCCATTTTAGTTCAGTCAATCAGATCGTTCTAAATGAACCGAGATCAACTATGAATCGGATCGTCAACCACAAATCAGATCGTTGTTAAAATGAATCGTTACACCCCAACCAAAAAACACTTTGAATGTACTTTAGAATACGCTTTTGTGATTATTTGTGATTTATCTGTAATTCTTTGTTGTTGTTGTTTTCTGTTGGTGTTTATTTACATGGCAACAGTTAATAGATGGATGGAAAACCTTTTGATGCTTCAAGTTTCACATTAAAAACATTACATTTTTCAACTTTGAACAACAAACTGCATTTTCACTTTTCTGCACCTGTATTTTGCAGCATTTATGAATAAGAACTTGAAACTGAGGCACGAGTGACTGAGAGGAGCCACTTTTTGTATTTAAGCCAGAAAACATTGGTGTTTAAACTAGATTTGGGTTGATAAAATTGATTAATCGATTCAAATCAATGTAAGCTTAATAAATCAATAATCAGTTCATAAAATTATAGATCGATAAACCTAAAGTCTTCTAGCTTGATGCTAGCATTTATTGGAATTTCCCATAGAATGGCTAATGCTAACGCTCGGTTGACCTAAACATACATTACTGATTAAATGAACATCTTTATAAACTCACAGGCAGGAATTTTCCAAACTCTACTAAGAATATATTTTTTAAATAACCAGTTGTGGTCTTAAGCACAGTGTTTTGCTCATTCTTTGCTTTTTCTTCTGGATAAAAGTGTATTTCTACAGTGCGATCGCCACCTAGTGTCCAAACTGAAACGTCCTCCAGGAGAAGCAGAACAATGTTTCCAATGTTAATGATCTGAACATTTTAGTTAGAACTTCTCCTTTAGAGAATCCATGTAACTCTGGATGATATTAACAATCTCATTATTTCACTGATACATTTACAGTATGTGAACTGGATCAGATTAATATAAATATATTCAAATCATATTGTAGATTATTAATGTGTTTCTGAACAAATGTGTCTACATTTGTAAACGGTGTGAACTCAAAACTGAATCAGATCTAATTGAATTGAGTGGATGAAAAGAATAAAGAAATCTGAATCAAATTGATTCTGGAAATTATTATTGATACCCAGCCCTAGTTTAAACAGCTGGAAAGATAGCAAAATAATCATTGACTGTGTATGAGAACTGGACTGAGTTTCCTGCTGCTTCCAAGAAACTAAAATCCCAAAGACTTCTATAGAGAAATAAACAGTACCTTTTCTTAACATCTTCTGGATTACTCTCATTCATTTCATCATTTTTTTCTGTAGACCAAGTTATTCAAGTTATAAATTTATCTCATTAAAAGTGGGTGGAGCCTGCTGGCCCCCATGTTCAATCTTCAAAACATTTGATAGATTGAATTCATGTAGCCTGCTTTCAGGTGGTGGGGTGTGGCCTTCCAAAAAGCTTGATTCCGATTGGCGAGAGTGGTTGCCATAGAAACATTGAGTCAGACTGACTCGGACCAATCTGCTTACTGAGATTATCTAACTCTAACATGGCGGTGTGTCCGTATGGCGACTGAATTGACTCTCTTTGGTTAGAGCCAAAACTAAAGCATTTCCTGAAGATGACATCACATCCAGTCCAGTTCTCACATACAGTCAAAGAAAATAACCTATAAAAAATTAACTTCACTTTAAAATGGTGCAGTTCTGTCGGGTGGAAAAATGAGTTGTCACAAATCAGTTTCAACACTTTTTACTTTAAAAAGGCAAAACTTAAGTCACATTATTGACAGATGTAGCACATAATCCATCTACCAACAGACATCTGCACACTAACATGATGATGAAACACCAAAAACAAAACACTACAGGCTGAAATGAAATCCGCAAAGAAATAAATTATTGTCTAAGCATAATTGAAACAGACGGCAAGTGTTTCAACAGTTGTTTCGTGGTTCAGCAATGGCAGACAGAGAAGCAACAAACAAAACAAAAAAATACAGAGGTTTTTACAAAAATAACAAGAGACATGAGTGCAGTGAAGCAAGCAAACATCCGTCACGTTATCGGTCTGAGTCACGCTGAAATCTGCACACAGGGTTGTGTGTAATTCAGTTTTTGAACATGTCACACAGCAGCTTCTCCATGGGAGTGTTTCCAATGGTCCTGTGGAAGAACAGCAACTCGATCCGCTCAGAGTTCACGAAACGCAGCGAGGGGAGAAGAAGCAGCAGCTTTCCAAACCTGAAAGACAAAACAGAGTGATCCTCAGATGGAGAACACCAGACCAAACCTTCAGGAGCCATCAAAGACCTTCGAAACATGCTCTAGAAATCCACCTTCCAATGTCAGGCGAGCTCCAACATGTGTTTGGCGCTTTACAAAGCATATTTCATTAATTCAACAAATGTGTTATCATTGACTCTGTTTCTTCGTACCTGGCTGGTTGGCTGGGGTAGTGGGAGCGGATGTGTTGTCCCAGCATGACCTGAGACTGATCTTGGAGGTTCTCTACTTGTTCAGGATCCTTCAAACCTCGAGTCTCTGTGTGCGAAAGAAGGATTTTGAATTGCTACTGTTGAATTAAAAGCCCTGTCCTTTCATAAAAATGAAATCAAACATCAATTATTTGTGAACACATAAGCCAGGTAAACTATTATGATGGGCTAGTTTGTAATACTGATGACAAATTCGATGCATGTTTGCGACTCTTACCGGGTTTGAAAAGCACGATGGCCTTGAGACAGGCAAACTCTGTGGGATCAACAGCGAGGGCCTTGAAGCGGCTGAAGACCTCCTGCAGGAGCCGCAGGTCCAGACTGGTGTAGCTGGTTTTGCCCTGCATGCCGGGGCAGAGGTCCGGCAGGGACAGCAGCGGGCAGCTGTCCAGCGGCAGTGACCACTGGATGGCACAGAGCAGGAAGAGCTCGCTCCACGCCTCCTCCAACAGGATGACCTGTGAACGCAGCAGCAGAGTTTGACCAAACGAAATGCTCAAGATGTCAAGCAACCAGATCTGCTCGACTCATATTCATCAAAGGACAACAACTATATCAAAAGATGCTAATTTACAGTTGAAGCTTATCTTAGCCTTTTTTCTTTGGTTAGACTTCATTTTAAGTTTTTGCTTGTTCCCTTACTATAATGTTCTATTTGTCCTGTGATGGTCCTTCTGGTTGAAGGGGACCTGGTGGCAGACAGGATGGCGGCTATAAATCATTACTCAGAAGTAAGTCTAGAACGGGAACATCAACCCCCCCGCACATTCGGTCCAAAAATACGGATTTTTGGTTGAATTCACTAATGTAACTGACGACCATAACAGTTTCTTTTTTGCGTCTTAAGGTTTGAACCTTTACTACCTGAGGTGTCTCTGTCAGAACAGTGCGCTTTGACATACTGTAACTCCTTAATGTGAATAAGGTGATCTGCAGGCAAAAGCAACAAATAAAGCCTCTTTTGAACACTAAACTGTTAATTCACATTAATTAGTTTTAATAAAAGTGTACAACTCTGAACTTTTATGGAATTTCCGTTTCGGCCATTTTAAGCTGCCATCTTGGCCACCACCAGGTCCTCTTGTCTTGGTTTGCCAAGTGTGGAACCTCCTCTGAACTCTAAAAAGAACAAAAGAACTCTGGTCCTCTTAAAGACCCACTCTGATTAAAATCTGGTGTTTTTAAAAATGATTTTTGGCATTTTTTTCTGATGATGGACATATGTGAAGAAAATCAAGCTTAAAACTGCATTCTTTTTTTAATTTCATTCATTCGTTCATCTTCTTGTCTGCTTTTTCCCTTTCAGGGTCGCGGGGTGCTGGAGCCTATCCCGGCTACTGATGGGCAAAGGCGGGGTTCACCCTGGACAGGTCGCCAGTCTGTCGCATCTTTCATTTATTTCTTTATTCAAATTGTTGTGAAATCAGGAGCAGATGAAAAAAATTCAGTTGGAAAAAAAAATCGTATTTGTGATGCAGAAAATATGCTGGGCAAGCAAAGAAGTCCCTTTTCACATCCACTAGCGGGGATTATGTTATGTTAGGTTGGGGTTATGAGAGGCTGTACGCTAGTGGGAGATTATGGGTGATGGGAAGTGGGGGCAGGGTTTGTTCTGCCCACAACTCAGAGGTGAATTTCTATTCAACTCCTGCCATTCTGCAGAAACTATGTCCTAGAAAACGACAGGTTTTTCTGAATTTGGCTAAAAACGGCATCATTCTAGTTACGGGACGAAAGGACGCAGATCAAAACATGAACAGAGTGAGAGAGTGGGAAGCTTCAGAGTGGGACTGAAGCTTCCTGACTACATGTTCATTGTTTCATATTTATCCTGTCATTATGATGATGCTGTGCATTGAATCATGGTAGTGGGTTGCTCTCTGCTCTCACCTGGTCCCTGAAGGGCAGGTTGGAGAAAACCGGCAGGTTTTTGGCCCATTTGACAGACATGAAGAGCAGCCTGGCTGAGGTCTCGTAAACGTTTTCTGAGCTGGAGGGGTACAGAGCCATGTGGTACTCTGACGAGGCTCTCTCCGGCTCGTTGCTCGTCACATCAATGTTTTCATCCACTGAGACAGAAAGAGTTGGTTAGAGTCAACAGAGGCGCTCATTCTTTTGAGTGTTCAGAGCCCAAAGTCAGCACATAGAAAGAGAAAACCCTGAGCGTCCTCAGATTTTAGGAGCTGCTCTAAAGAGTTCTTGCTGCTCTTCACTCTCAGCTTGAGCTTCAGACTTTACAGTGCATCTGCTTTCAGGAAGTGTGGAGAAAATTTCACCAAAAGTATGATTCATATTTTGGCAAAGGAACTTTATTAAGATGCTCACCGTCTTCAGGCTCCAGCTTGGCACAGGTCTCAGCCGTCATGAGGCTGGCCATGAAGCGGTGGTTGTTCTGGGGACTGATGCAGCGCTGGGGGGTGACGGAGGACGTGATGGCCATCGAGGAAGTGATGTGGGGCCATGTGATGACAGAACTGCTGGAGGAAGAGGAGGACGAGGAGGACGAGGATGTGGGCTCTCTTGTAGTGGCCAGGTGCTCCTTCTCTGGGTCCACATCGATGGAGTCCAGGCGGACCTGGGCGGTGCTGCGGGGCTGCCGCTCGTTCTGCACGGCTACAGGACGACACAACACGAGGGGCCTCAGGTTTGGCCCTCTGACGGACAGCAGGGGGCGACTGTGACAGAGCTCAGGGGGTGGAAGCTCACCGTCTTTGTTCATGCCGGCCTGCAGACACTTCTTCAGCCGACACGCCTGACACTGGTTCCGGTGGGCTTTGTCCACTGGACACATGCCGGTACCTGCCTGGCACCTGTTGACACAATCAAGCTCTTAAAGTCCAATCAAAACAGGTTTGTACACAGACCAGTTTCTGGTTGATAGTCTTCACACATTAGAGACACAAACATATGAGACAATAGTTTGTCCAATGAAGGATTCCAGTGAAAATGAGGTAGTTGGTAATTTTTACTTTTCTTAAGATGGATCGAAAATTCCTGACGAGACTTTTCAATAGAGCCATAGACCTTTATGAGTTGGAGCAAAACCACATGAAAACTCTTTACTTTGATCAACATTTGGTCATTTTAGAAACTGTTGAACTGATTGACATGTTTCAGCAGGTTTGCTTCCTTTTTTTGCTCTTCTCTCCACTAAATCTTTGCTGTTTTTGCTGAAGGACACTTTGGTCAGATCAGGCCGTGTTCAAGCTCTACACGGATGAAATTCACACAAAGTATTTATGTATTACAAAAACATATAAAAGGCACAAGCGAAAATAAGTACATTTCTTAAGCCACATGCGTCAAAGTGAAGGCCCGGGGGCCGGATCCGGCAATCCGGATCATTTTATTTTATTGTCATTAATGACCCGATGTTATCTTGAGCTCATTTCTAACTTATATAATTTTGACAAAATATATTTTTATGGAAAGTTATTTAAGGTTTAAGTTGATTTATTCTAAAATAATATTCCTGCTTGTTTTTAATTCATAATTGTGTTGAAAAGTTGCAGTTTTAAAGTTTTAAAAATGTAGTTTTAAAATGTTGAATGAATGTTTATCCTGTTCAGCCTGTGACCTAAGGTGCGTTTTGGATTTTGGCCCTTGTAAGATTGAGTTTGACATCGTCTTAAGCAATCAAAATTGAAAAATATTTAAAAATCATTTTCATTATCATTTTTTGCTAACACAAAGATGAAGTAAGAAATAGAAAATATCATGAACAAATGTTTGAACATCTATGGGATCCTTATGTCAAAATATTGATTCAAACCTGTGACATTTTTCATCAACGGACTATACATATGACATGAACTTATATATCTTAATGAGTTTGATTATGGTCTCAAAGTAAGTCGTGGAAGAGCCCGTCAGTAGATTCAAAGTTAAAATGCAGAGGTTTTACAGATATTTTAGGACAGCTGCAACTTTTTATTACAATTTTTTTGTTTTGTTGTTGAAAAAATAATAACTAAAAGCATTTTCTAGCTTTTTAACTGTAGTTTTTGGTCATTTTCTAAATGTTTGTAAATTGTATATGTCTGCTGGAATGCTTGTTTCTTCGTTTTGGTTTTCCAGGGTTGACCCGGACCTGGGAGTGGTGACTGGATAGTCTGTGAAGTGAGTTTCAGGTGAGGGTTGTCTTGCCTGTAGATGAGCCTCCGCCTCACGCTCCTCTTGAAGAAGCCGCTGCAACCATTGCAGGCGTAGATGCCATAGTGTTTCCCGCTGCTGGTGTCTCCGCAGACTTTGCAGACCAGAGCTGGGCTCAGAGCTTTTCCCGGGCCCGGACTCTTAGCTGAATGTCAAAAACAGTCAACGGGGCAGTTAGTTATTGTTGGCTGAGCCGGGCTTTGTTTTTGTGCGTGTGCCTCCCATCTGCACAGGCAGCCCGGCCTTCCTGCAGCTCCAAGACAGGAGAAGACTGACAGGTTTAACTACAAACGCATGACAACTCTTTAGAAGACTAGTATCAGACTTAACCTTTTAACACCTGAGGCTTGAACACAAATTATTTAACATACTGAACTTTTCTCCATGGTCAACGTAGTTCCAGTAGATTCTGAGGGGAAAACCGGCTCAAGAATCTACTGGAATTACATTGATTGTGTTCACAATTAAAAAATGACAGTATATCAGAGAACATAAACACTGGTGTTAATGGGTTAAACTGTCAGATCTGTTCAAACTGTTAACACGCATCACAAAGCAAAGAAACATCATTTTGGCTCCTTCTTTGAGGGTCTACTCTCACCTCCTCTGCTGTCTTCAGTCCCGCTGCTGCCAGACGACTCGGTGGGAGACGATGAGGCCATCAGGGGGATCTTTGACAGGTGATCTTCCATCATTTTCCACAAAAAAAAGATGAAGTTCAATGATGTGAGACAAAGTTGCTGCTCTTGTCAGGTAAGCTCGATCTCTTGTTAATAATATATCCAGATGAGCAGTTCTCAGCCTCTACTGTGTTGCAGACTTCAGCAGATGAAGGTGGTCTGGGCTCCTGCCATAGGATGATCTGACACTTGTTGCTGTTCTGTCTGGAGGCTAAGTGCTGCTGGGGTCTGTAGCCGTCTGTGGGTTCTCCTCGGCAGCAGGTCCTCAAAAGGGAGCCCAGGGGGTGGAGGGGGAGGATTAGCTCCAAGCGCTGTGTAAGCAGCATGCATATTTGTCATCCTCTTAATCTTTACTGTTCATCTAGCGGATCAATCAGTCACATTGCTGGAACACTGGTGTGGACCTTCACTGAGCCTGAAGCAGGAGGGAGGAGAGAGACGGAGTGGAATATGGTGGTTTGTAACTTTAGACCAGCTCCCTTCTCCCCGTGTCTCCTTTGCCCCCATCACTCAACACTCTTCTTTAGTCACTGCGATTAAAGGGACGAGGCACACATTATTATATTTACCCGCCCCTTCAATTTGTATGAGCCCCTCTGGTGCTCCTTTGGAACCTTTGAATGTGTTCTCCATTTTCTCTCTCTGTGTGTTTGTTCTGTATGATTGCCTTCCCTTCATAATGAGTTTGCAGAGGAGCTGCCTATTAACTCCCCTTTCCGTCTTTATTTTCTTAAATTCAGATCAGCAGTTCTCCTCGACTGAAGGTGAAAAGTTGACGGGGAAATATTAGAGACATGAGGGGCTGGAGCAGCACCGATTCAGCTGGTCTGTCCTTTCAAGAAGGAAAAGTCTTCTTTTATGAGTCTTTTTATGAGTTTATAAAGCAGCGCAACAGCCAAAGGCCTAATCAAATGTTTTCTTACACTTCTTTTTACACATCAACAGCAAAACTGAGAATGTTTTTCTGAAAAAAACAATCAGCTTTATTGTTTCACAGCATTAGTTTTACTTATTTCAACTCAGAGCCAAAGAAAAGGAACAGACGACAAGAATAAAATTCAGTTCCATTTTTATAATAAGGAACAAATTCACAGCTGAGATGGGATCTAAGTAAAAACTAGAATTACATGTTTTCAAAGTCCTCCAAATAATCCAGGATTGTGATTCTCCATTTGAAACCAGATCAGTCTCGACCAACAGCTGAAACTGAGGGCGTCTTCACATCAGTACCTCAGTATCTGTGTTCACTGTTCAGTAGAATAAACCACTGGGAATTATGTAAAAATCCAACCTTTAATAACTGAAAAAGACAGTGTCAAACCAAACAAACAGCATTATGCTTTCCATGACAAAAAAAAAACCCTTTTTAGAATGTCATTCCAACTGTATGTCTTCTGTTGCCAATGTGTTTCCAATGGTCTTTTGATTAGGAAAATGCTGCTTTTAGCTAAGATGAAAAAACATGTTTTTTTCTAGGACACAGTTTCTTCAAAATGGCAGGAGGTCATCAGAAATTTGCCTCTGGGTTGTGGGTGGGGCTGTTAGCACAGAGGTTTCCTTCAGCTAATTTCCTATCAACCCTTTGTTTTCTCTGTCTCCCACTAGCTTATAGCCCCTCATAAGCCAGAGCTAACATCACCGTAGAAAAAAAATCAGCAAGGAATACCAGAGTTAATAAGCTGTACAGGTTTCATCCACATTCCAGCTCAGACGAGCACGATAAAAATGTTGATGGATCTATTCATTCATTCATCTTCTTAGCCCCTTGTCTCATTAGGGGTCATGGGGTGCTGGAGCCTATCCCGGCTACTGATGGGCAAAGGCAGCGGGGTTCACCCTGGACAGGTCGCCAGTCTGTCGCAGGGCCTCAATCACACACACATTCACTCTCACATTCACACCTAGGGGCAATTTAGAGTCACCAATGAACCTATGAAGCATGTTTTTGGACGGTGGGAGGAAGCCGGAGTCCCCGGTGAAAACCCACGCATGCACGGGAGAACATGCAAACTCCACACAGAAAGGTCCAAGTTGGTGGTTCAAGCTGGGACTTCAACCGAGGCCTTCTTGCTGTGAGGCAAGAGTGCTAACCGCTGCGCCACCGTGCAGTTCTATTTATCAGCAAACGGATGCATCAGAATTGGAGTGGAGCTTGGAGACTTTGGCCCGTCTATGGCGGTTGAAACTTTTTCATTCCACAAGTTTTATCTGCTCCTGATCTCTCATGAATTGAATAAAGAAATATTCAGAAACAAAGTTTTTATATTAAAATATTTATACATGTCGTCCATCGTCTACAACTGCATGTTAAAAAAACAAAAACACCATTTTCAGTGGAGTTGATCTTTAAAAGTTGTGTCCAAATTCCCTCACTGCTCACTAAAGAGCATTTGAAAAGACTTTTTCCATTTTGGACCGCTGTCTGAATCTACAATCCAGTGCTCTGGAAATGTCCCAGACGTATCAGCAAAAAAATATCATTGCTCACTCTTGGTGAATATAAACCACAATGCATTGTGTTTGCACAAATTTGAAAAGATGAATTTAACATTTTCTTCAAAGTTCTAAAGTTTCAAAAGTGTTTTTACTTCAGAACACAGTGGATTCATAAGTAGTCTTCATAAAGTGTTCACATTTATGAGGTTTTTACTTCAGCAAATAGCTGACATCATATTTGTTTTTTGTTTTTTGTTTTTTTTCTAAAAAGTGAGCATGCTGTCCAAGCTCAATTAAATTACATTTATTGGTGAACGGCAAACCAATGATGAGAGGGCACACTGCCATCTACGTCATTGGGGTAAAATGGCTTTATTTCTATGGTTGTGAGCGCTCACAGGCAAAGGTGGAAAAGGAAAAAAACGTGTTCAATTATGCATCAGTATGGATTATCTGGAACAAGAAAGCTCTGCATTTTTTGGACTTGTTCTTCTTTTGCTCCTCCATGTCACCTTCTCCCTGGTGTTTTTGTTTTGGGGCATCTGAGATCCTTCCTTTTCGGGTGGGGTACTGTCAGGATTGTGAACTTTTGTTTGAGTTTTGTGGGCAAAGATTATCGGTCATGTTCTGTTTTGAATTGTCCCCCGGTCCTACCAGTTTCAGATCCATGTTCCACAGCTGTCTTCATTTCTGTTAATTGTCCTCAGCCTATTTAAGTGTCTGGTGTTCAGTTAATTCTGTTCAGGTCATCTCCCCTGCGTTGCCACGCTTTATGTTTTTCTGTGGTTTTTGTCACGTTTTGGTTAATTTATAAAGTGTTCAGTTTCTGTCACTGCAGCCCAATCTCCTGCGTTTGGGTCCTCCACCACCTATCCATGACACTCAGCATTAAGGAGTCTGATTGGGGGGTTAAACCACCAACTGATTCCTGAATGCAGCTGCGTCTGCAGCTCACTGCTCCTCCAGGGGAGGGGTCAATTGCAGAGAGCAAATGTCCCATACCTAGCAGTGCGATAGCAAAGACAATGGAACTTTAGTATAATTTATTCCAGTTGGGCAGAGCAGATTAAATTGTTAAAAGGCCACCCTGATCTAAACCAATAACTACTCTAAGGTGATGTGTTCAGATCTGCAGAGGAGATACAGTGGACCTGGAAATGAATGCAACGGTTCTAGAAATGAGTTCTTTACTCCAATCACAGGTGCACTGCAGGTGCTGCAACCCCCTCAGTTTAATAACACAGTCTGTGCACCCCAATGATGGCCATTCAATCTGGTCTAGGACAACTGTCACATCATAACGATTACATGACAATCTGACCTATCAGAGAGCTGGTTTCATTTGAGGAGATGAATTCTTTTCTCTGCTTCAGTCTCAGAGTGTCAAACTACAGTGACATCTGGACAGAAACTGGTCTATAAATCCAGCAGCAAAAGAGATTTCAGAACGCTTCCAGAAAAACACTGATGGAAAGTTCATTTGAAAATAGATTCAATGAGTTTATAACCAAATACAGGAATTTTTTCTCCCTTTAGAGAATGCACTGTCAAATCACAACATTTATTGTGTTGAACACAATTCTTTAATTCAAATGCTGTTTAAAATGCGGAATTACAAAACAGTTTGCAGTATAATTTATTTACTGTGGATTATTGTTAAATTAGAAATTGTACTAATGACTGTCTAAAAGTTTTATTACCATGTTAACAACACTCTCCTTCCTTTATGGATCTTGTGTTAAACATCAGACACAACTCTGCACAAAAAGATGGATTTGATTGATTCTCAGAGTTTCATTGGGTCTGTTCTGATTGGTTAGAATGACTTCTGTCTTTTTTAAACAGCGTTGATTCTCGTCTGCTCCAATACCATCACAGAATTATAAATGCTGTCCCTTTAAATCTAAAGGTATGATATTATCATTTGAGAAGGTTGAAATACAATACTGTGTCTGCAAATTTGATTTCTGTTTAACTATTTTCTTCTTCTTCACCTGTCAGCGTATCCATTCAGGGGTCTCCACAGCTAATCAGCTGTTTTACTATAATGTTTTTTGTGTTATAGATTGATATGATAATTGAGGAGCTCAGCAAGGCCATTGACTCGCTGTCCTGTGGAAAAGCACATGGCAGTGATGGAATCCCGCCAGAGGTTGTGAAGACTGCAAGAGAGAGCCCCCTCCTCAGACATCTCCATGCACTTTTGCGTCAGTGCTGGGAAGAGGAAACAATACCCCAAGACATGTGGGATGCGAAGATCGTCACGTTATACAAGAACAAGGGCGAGCACAGTAACTGCAATAACTATTGCGGGATCTCCCTCCTCAGCATCGTGGGAAAAGCCTTTGCCAGGGTAGTCCTCAACCGCCTGCAGATACTTGCTGATCGTGTGTATCCTGAGTCGCAGTGTGGGTTCCGGGCCAAGCGATCAACCATCGACATGGTGTTCTCCCTCAGGCAACTGCAGGAAAAATGCCACGAACAGCGACGTCCCTTGTTCCTCGCCTTCATCGACCTGACAAAGGCGTTTGACTTGGTCAGTCGGTCTGGCCTCTTTGCCCTCCTCCACAAGATTGGATGCCCTCATAAGCTTCTGAAGATGGTCGCGTCATTCCACGACAATATGTTTGGCACAACATGGCGGATCATCAATATGGCGGATCATCATCAGACCCCTTCCCAATCAAGAGCGGCGTGAAACAGGGGTGTGTCCTGGCTCTGACACTTTTCGGCATATTTTTCTCCCTGCTCCTACGCTATGCATTCAGCGAGTCTGAAGATGGCATCTTCATCCACACACGGAGCGACAAGAATCTCTTCAACCTCTCTCGCCTCAGAGCAAAGACAAAGGTGCGCAAGGTCCTCATCCGGGAGATGCTCTTTGCCGATGACGCCGTCCTCACTGCTCACACGGAAGCTGCTCTCCAGCGACTCATCTCTTGCTTCGCTGAGGCATGTACAGAGTTCGGTCTAACCCTCAGCCTCAAAAAGACCAACATCATGGGTCAGGATGTCAGCACCACTCCCAAAATCACCATCGGCGATCACACCCTGGAGTTGGTGGACAAGTTCACATACCTCGGCTCCACTATCTCCAGCAATCTATCCCTTGATGCCGAGATCAACACGAGGATAGGCAAAGCAGCTACCGCCATGGCCCGCCTAGCGAAGCGTGTGTGGGACAATCGCATGTTGACCCTCAACACAAAGATGAAGGTGTACCAGGCGTGCGTGCTGAGCACCCTTCTGTATGGCAGCGAGGCTTGGACCCTTTACACGCACCAAGAGCGAAGATTGAACGCCTTCCACATGCGCAACCTCAGACGACTCCTCGGCATTACCTGGCAGGACCACGTCACCAACACAGCCGTGTTGGCCCAGGCAGGGATGTTAAGCATGTTCACCATCCTCTCCCAGAGGCGCCTGCGCTGGTTCGGACATGTATGCAAGATGGATGATGGCCGCATTCCAAAGGACATCCTTTACGGCGAGCTAACCACAGGAACACGGCCAACCGGACGACCTGCCCTGCGCTACAAGGATGTCTGCAAGAGGGATCTGAAGTTATGCAGCATCAACCCAGCAGATCTCGAGATAGCAACCTCCGACCACTCTAGCTGGCGTGCAAATGTCAAAACTGGTGTCAAGCAGACCGAGGAGAAGAGAGAGATCCAGCGTGTGGAAAGGAAAAGTCGCAAACAGCAAAGGACTCAGTCTGCGACTGTTCCCCAAACGGCTCCTACCAGTGGCTACAATTGCAGCAAGTGTGGTAGGAATTGCATCTCCCGCATCAGCCTATTCAGCCACAGCCGACGTTGCAGCTCCACAAATAAAAAAAAAAAAAAAACACAGGAAGGGTGCAGACTCCATTGTCTCTAGAGACAGAAGGATGCCAACGAACAAGATTGATATGACAGAGAATTTGTTTGAAACCCACATGTGGTTCAGGTCTAAAGTCTCAGTTTTGCTCAAAGCAGAAGGTGCAGGTTGAAGTCAGTGTGTTTTGGCCTCCCCAGGCCTGATCAAAAACAAAGCCGAAAGCAGTTAAGTAGATTACAGTTTGACCACATTTTGTCTGCCCTGGCTCTGGCTGCATTCATCACAGGGCTCGGTAAAACACGCACAATTAGCTCAAAAGATTAAAAGAGCACTGAAGACACACTGGTTGCGAGCATCTTTGGCCATATGGTGGCTACTCTCTTCATCCTTGGCCAAGACACGGCTGACCTTTCAGATTTAACAGTTCATTAGTCCTGTAAGGTCAGCAGTCTGGAGGCTTTCTGAAAGGATTCCACCAATTAGAGACTCAACACTGATGTGGACAATGACTCTTTGTTTTCAAGAACATGCCCATCCATTACTTTATTACAGTGATGTCCAAAAAGCAATGGATCTGTAATATATAAGCTATGACCTTTATGACCTTGGACTTGCTACAGTATCTTCTGGTGGAACACCTCTTTTTATCCCTATGCACACAGAGCCAGAGTATTCTGTACAGTTGTAGAAAGCGGCAGGAGCCTGAATAAATCCTTTAACACTAGAGTTCCAGTTTTCATGTTCTTTGATTTACTGTAATTTTTTAACCATTAACACGATAAATCCAGCAGATTCTGAAGGAGAAAAGCGGCTTGCTTTTTGTGTTTAAGTATCACCAGTGACATCTCAGGTGTTAAAGAGTTAAGACTTACTCAGGCTGCCCTTGATCTGTGGGCCGGACTTTGGACATGCCTGATCTATGAACTGTGCTCAGCCAGACAGTATTGGCTATAAGCCCCCACCTTCCATTCCAGGATTCAAAGAATTATTCACTATTTATTGTATTCTTTTTTATGTTTTTTGCAGGATGTTTTTTTTTATATGTCATCTATGACCAGCAGGACGGAAGACCAGGCGAAAGCAAACCATTCTTTTACAGATGTTTGTAGTGGCAGGCTGGGTGAAAGCTGATGGTTTTATATACTAATGGACATGGAGCTGATAGAAAACATGAATGACTCATTTTAAAAATTGGTTGAATAAGTACTTCTGACAATGTAATGGATCGTATTCAAGCTTTGGTGAGTTTTATTTATCTTCCACTGATCTTATCATATATATGCCTCCGTTTAACCTGTCTATTATTGGACATTATGGCAATGGCACTGACGCAGCAATTCTTAAGCTTTTCTTCTTCCTACAACTTTAATATATTAATGAGCATGGTTCCAGTCCTCATCGAAAAAACAAAGAACTCTATAAATCATGTTATTGGTTCATTACTTATTAAAATCAGTGTGTATTCAAAAGGTTGGAGTTGTGAAATCCTCCATGATTAAAATAAGAATTAACCTCCAAAATGTAATCCTAAAAGCTGGATGGAGCAGACGATTTATTGATCATTTCTCTTATCTAAGAACAAACAAAAGGTTTTAATGCAGCTTCATGTCATGACAATAGTGACCTCCATCCTGAACGGAATGTTTTACCTTTTGTTTATCTCCTACCAGTTTATGCTTCACAACAAACAATCATGAACACTTTAAAGTGCTGTTACATAAGAAACTAAATGATTCAATATCCCCAACAAAACCAGAACCAAAGAGCTTTCCACAGGGAACCTTCACAGAAGCTCAAGATAGTCAAAAGGAGAGTTATCCACGTCAGACAGAGGCTGTCAGCATCAGCAAAGAGGAGGATATCCTCCAGAAACCCTCGGCAGAACCAGAACCAAGACTGTTTGGGTCCATCTATCATGCTATTGCAGGCTCTCCACTCCTAAATTGAATCCAGATTTTCTCTTGACTTGGTAGTTTTACCCACTAGGATCAAACAGCTGGACCGTCCTTGGAGGCACAGCTCTGTAAAATCTAGAAGTGAAAACTGAGGTACTGGTTCCCTTCTTTAAAGAAGGGAGGGGATGTGTGGCATGCTCCCACTGCTGGGGAAGGAACCACACTTTCATTTATGTACTCATTTTCTCTTAAATTGTTGTTACATGGGGATTTCAACAACATTTTGATTTGATTCCAGGATACTTCTGAACAAAAACTTTTCTGCTGTTCTCCGAGCAGCACCCCAGCTTCCTCCAAACTCTTCTAGTGCAGGGATAGGCAACTCCAGGCCTCAAGGGCTGCAGTGTCTGCATGATTTCCAGATCTCCAAGCCCCACTGATGACTGATTACCTGGTTCAGGTATGTCCAGCCAATCAGAACATCCCAAAGCAGAGTATGTTGGAAAACATGCAAGAGTGTGGCCCTCGAGGCCTGGAGTTGCCTATCCCTGCACTAGAAGCTGAAGGAGAATTAGTTACGTCAGTTTTTTTGTTGTCCTCCTCTGTTAAATTTCCAGTTGAATCCCTTTCAGGGTCCTGGAGTTGCTGCATGGAGTCGACCCTGAACAGGTTGCTAGTGTGTTGCAGAGCTGCATACACACCCCAACATTAAGGGGGGATTTAGAGACACTAGTGAACCTGTGAAGGATGTCTCATGCAAACTTCATGTAGACAGGAGTCGGCTGGGGTTTGAACCAGGGTCTTCTCACTAAAAGGACAACGTGCTAACCACTACACCACCATGCAGCTACTCTGCCTAACATGAGTTTGAGTATCTTCCTTTCTTTAAAACAAACTGAAAAAAGGAGTAAAATAAACCCCTCACTGGTTATAAAAGCTGAACCAAACAGAAGTTTAAACCAACATCTTCTGCCTGAGAGTGAAAGGAGCATCAGATCAACATCTTCTCTGTGGAGGACTCCATCCCTGAGACGAGCGGCTGAGGCCTGACAGCCTGTCCAACCCTTTACATAATATGTGACCCTGCAGTACACAGTGACACCATCGAGTTTTAGGTGGAGACTTGCTTACATGAGCAGGCCATAGATTATGCCAAGACAAACAGATTAGCATGGGAGTGGTCTAATATTAGGATTCAAAGAATGATTAGAGGATCAATGTTATGCAATGACATTAATGTGACAGTGTTTCTTCATAGAGGAGTCTGACAGCAGTTGAAGCTACAGCAGCTCTTCTCACTCTGACAAACCACAGCCTGCTTCTAGAACAGGGATGGGCAAACTTTTTGATTTGTGGGCCACAAGGGTTCTAAACTTTGACAGAAGGGCCGGACCAGGAGCAGATGCTTAGCTGGTTTTGGTAATCTGCCTCATAAGAGACAGAAATAACATGGAATTTGGAAAAAGACATGCCAATTTTGATTAAAATTAATATAAAAAAAAACATTTTGGAACTTTCACTTCAAAACTGTGACTTGTTTTCTCATTTTGGTACCAATTGCACCAATGTGATGAAGTCCTTCAGAGAAGAACTCAAACTTAAAGAAATGCTGCGTTCATGTGCTGTTGGAACAAATGGAATAATACCAGTCCGACTCAGAGATTACACTTACACTTCAGAAAAACAACAAATCTCAAAGAAAATATACGCACATGAATGCAGAATAATTTTCTGAACCTAGACTGAGTTCAATGTTTTTATATTTCACCATCTATGGCACACATGTCAAAGTCAAGGCCCGGGGGCCGGATCTGGCCCTCTGGGTAATGATATCTGGCCCTCCAGATCCTTTTATTTTATTGTTATTAATGACCCGATGTTATCTTGCTCTCATTTCAAACTTTTATAACTTGACACAATATATTTTTATGGAGAGTAAAATATTGAAAGTTATTTAAGGTTTAAGTAGATTTATTCTGGAATAATATTCCTGTCTGTTTTTATTCATGGTAATGTTAAAAAATTACAGTGTAAAGTTTTAAAAATTAATTTTTAGAGTGTTCAAAAGATGTTTGTCCTGTTCAGCCCGCGACCTAAGGCGTGTTTTGGATTTTGGCCCCTTGTGTGATTGAGTTTGACATTCCTGATCTAAGGGGAGACACCTGAAATAAAGGGAAAATAAAACAATAAATAGGATTATAAACATAATTTATCCTAGGCTGGTGGGTCAGACTGAATAGTTAATGGGCCGCATGTGGCTCCAAGGCCGTAGTTTGCCCACCCCTGTTCTAGAAGGTGCTCCATCTGTTTGATTCCAGTCTTTTCCTGAGTTGTAGCTGCTTTGACCACTGAGGTTCAGTACAAATGTGGAACTCAAACTGAGGGAGCTCTACGACGTCCCACTTCAGTGCCGGGATTTCTGCACATTAAACAAGGACTAACTAACACCAGTAAGGCCACGTACTTACTGACCCCATGAGATTTGCCAGTAAGCCTGCCTACTGCTTTAAATAATGTTTTTTATACCTACACATCACTTTCTAGAGATCGTCTCAGGGATCCACAAGAGCCAAACCGTTAAGCAAAAATCACCTCACAGACTGGAGAAAAACCCTGAAGCATCCAGTATGTCTTTATGTTTCAGGCCAGGTTTACAACTCAACAACAGTTTGACATTTGGATGATGATGAATGGATGGATGGATGGATGGATGAATGGATGAATGGATGGATGATGGATGAATGGATGGATGATGGATGGATGATGGATGGATGGATGGATGATGG
>NC_050514.1:8407544-8412183 GCF_002922805.2 Oryzias melastigma
ATGAATGGATGAATGGATGGATGATGGATGATGGATGGATGGATGGATGGATGATGGATGATGGATGGAGGATGGATGGATGATGGATGGATGGATAATGGATGAATGGATGGAGGATGGATGGATGGATGGATGGATGGATGAGTTTTCTCACGCCCTCTTTTTCTGTGGCTGAAAGGGGGGACCAAATGTTGCAGTACTACCAAACGCCACTAGAGACAGTTTTTAGAGGGAGGATGTCACGGGTGCAAATTCAGATCTTACACAGAAAGACAAACATTGAGGTGGCTGGAGAAAACTTCAACACGCTACCGACACAGAATCAACTGTGTGGCTTCAGAGATCTTTCACTCTAAATGACTATACCTGCTGACTTTGACAAATATAAACATAACACAAAACAGCTGATTGCATCACAAGTGTTCCTTCTCATCAAACTGAACGAGTCTCATGTGAAAGATAATGCACACACATGTAGGTGTTACCATGGATCATGAAGGGAATCTCAGAGAGGGCGGGGCCAGGGTTTGTAGGGGTCAAACCTGATCTGACCCGTGCTGACGATGGCAGTGTGACTGCTTCCTCACATCAAGCCTGCATTCATGTGTGTGTTCTGTTATATAACTGCTGGATAAAGCTGCCTGTGGGATCTGACTGTGGCCGCTGAGCCTCTTACCTGAGTGTCAGGTGGGGAGCTCTGACAGCTGTCTTCATCCTCTGCATCATCACTATTGTCTTCTTTGTCCATTTGTTCACAAACTGCTAGATTTCTGCCTTAAACTGTGGTCACATTAAAACAACAGATTTCTCACATTTAAGTTTATCATTCTGAAACTACAAAATATTCATTTCTTCAGTCTTCTACCATCATCATCATCATGAGGAATATTCTACTTCCATCGATTCTACGTCAGCTCTATAGGATTAGGGTGGATAATTATTGGCTCCTCTGGTCTGTGAGGTTACTCTGTATCATACGGCTTTATCAACCATCTAAACCTCAGACTTACTTAAGCCCCCCCACTAAGGAGCTTTACGTCTGAACATCATATAAACTAAAATGTGATGGCCTAAAGGGAAAGTTCATTGGATGGACTAACACTAAAGCAGACAACTCTGCAGAAGTCTCAAAGGTTTAAATCATGGCAAGTTACTCTTTACTATTTTTACTTGACTTCCTGGAGGCCCACCTTTTTTAAAATGCGTCCAGGCTTAGGGATATGCGTCCTACTTCATTCAAAATGAGGCAAAACAATGAAAAAGATTTTCATCTTAATGGAATTTAGTTTTAGTAGGTCTGAGGAAAATAACTTGTATGTCCATAGAAAAAATGTGCATGAACGTTTTCTCTATGGTCCACTGAACGATCCACAACTTTGAGTGGGTCACCTGTGTGCTCTGTACAGGTTTAACCATTTTTCACCCTCAAACCAGCCATCTCCACCTGTAAGGACAGCTGGGACCAAAGCTTTCACTATGAAAGGTGACGCGGCTCAACAAACAGTCCATTTCAAGAACTTATACATTCTTAGAATTTGATATAAACACAAACATTTCAGAGTTTATTCGTGACGGCAGATAAAACAGCTGTAAACGTTAAACGAAGAGCTGACTGGAACTTTGATAAAAACAATGTTTCATTCTTGTTGAGCCGGATATCATAAAACAAATGAGGTAAGCCTTTAGATAGTAGAGCAGGATAAGTATTCACAGACCAAAAGAAGAGCACCTTTACAGAGATGAAAAAAATGACGGTTATGATGACGAGTTGATGATTTAAACATGGCAAATGGATACAAAATAATTGAATACTGTTTTTAAAAAAACACCTACTGTCTCTGCTACAATGGTCAAATGAATGAGTGCATTGCAGACTTTTATTACTACTGCCCAACCAAACACACGGCTCTGCAGCTTTGTCAGTTTATGAAAGTCGTAACTAGAAACACACTTAGACACCAGTTAATCTTTGTTTCTCTGAATATTTCTCCACCAACAGTTAATGTTGTCCTATTCCTGGAAATAAGTTTAGGTTTCCGCAATGTGGACACGTCTAGAGCGGCTTGCTGCAGAGGTTCTGTTGAAATGTCGAACAAAGCGACACGTTTTAGACTGCTTTAATGCACCAGACCTGCTGTCAGCCTCCTACGACCTGGGTTGACAAATTATTTACTTTTAAGCAATCTTTAAGAGATGAGATTTGGACAACAAAACTGGAACTAAAAACATTCTAGATAAAAGTTTTGATGAATATTTAATACTGCACAGTGAAAGATTTCATATGAAATGTTTGGCTTGTTTCTTCAGGCTGTATGGTCTATTTTCTCATTTGGTTTCTTCTAAATGACAAATATACACAGTGTAAAAACTTTTAGTGGTAGACATGCAGCACCTCTCTACGCCCAGCATCCAGGCCACTTTGTGAACTGTATTTCTGGCGGGCCACATGTCCAGTTTACTCTGTTAGTCCTGCCCTACATCCCTGAGAGCAAACAGCTGCTTCCTAAAGCAACTTCATGCTAGCATCAGCAGAAAGACCCTAAGAGATAAATGTCAGATTGAAGCTCAGCTGATCCTCTTGATGCAGCTCAGGGTTCTTCTTAGGAGATCCACACTCACTCTCAGCATCTAACGGCGGCAATGTTTGTTCATTTCACTGAAATCACAAAGAACACACCAGACCGCAACTTTGATTTGCACCCTAAAGAGTCAGTGACATCAGCAAAGTGACAAAAGCATCACAAATACAAAAGACCACAATCCTCACAATAAACCAAAAAACAAAACAAAAGAACTCATTCCTCACAGAGAAAAAACTAGGAGTCAACATTTCCTTTCTAGAACTCGTTCTGAAGTTATTGATCAGTCATCAAAGTTCTGATTTGAAGCAGATTTTGTTTTTCTACTCTATATTAAAGAGATTCTTTAGTGGATGTTTCAGAATGGAGAGGAGCAGGGAACTGGTGACCCGTTCAGCATATTTTCCACATCACAAACAATCTTCTTCACACAGCATTTTTCTGATTCACAAGATTTGAATAAAGAAATACTCAGAAATGTAACTTTGAGCTTGACTTGAAATGCCACACGAACATGTTAAGAGCACCAAGAACACCATTTCCATTGGAGAGAGTCTTCAAGTTTCCAGCATGGACCTCTGTCTGGATCCTTGGTGATCAGTGCATGCAAGGTCACAACAACGCTCTGGTAACTTTAACAGTTCAAGATGTTTGTGGTGCTGCATGAAAATTAGACTTTTTTTTGTTTGTTTTCCACCAACAAATATTTCTAGCTATCTTATGAAAAACCTTGTGCTGTTTCATGTAAAGTTATCAGGAGGCCCTGGGAGGATTGTGCTCTTGGACTTAAATATTTATTGGTTTCGATTCATTGGTTTGTCCTCTCTGGGTGGGTGGAGTGCTCCTGCCTCAGGTGGAGGAGTTTAAATATCTTGGGGTCTTGTTCACGAGTGAGGGAAGATCAGAGCGTGAGATCGACAGGAGGATTGGAGCTGCATCCACTATTATGCGGTCGCTGCACCGGTCCGTTGTGGTGAAAAGAGAGCTGAGCCAGAAAGCAAAGCTCTCGATTTACCGGTCGATCTTCATTCCAGTACTCACCCACAGAGCTCCGGGAGATGACATCACACAGGGTCGTCCCCCTCAAGGCGCCGCCATTTTGGCAGCGATTGGACCCTGAGGAATTGAATAAGCTGACTGCGGCGGTGAAGGAGGCTAACCATGGTTGATAGACAGACAGATAAATAAAGTTTTATTGTCCCTTGCCTTCATACAGCATATTGCAGACTAAGTGAAATTGTGTTTCTTGGGACCGTAAGAATGAGAAGTTAAAACAACAGTTTACAATGTAAAAACAATAATATAGAAGTGTTAAAAAAGAACCTAAAATACAAGTAAAATGCAAATAATATGAATAAAAGAGCAATAAAAGGTACAAAAGACAGGTGCAAACATGATGCCCGGTTTCAGGGGTGACCAAAAATAGACACAGATCAGGTTAATTCTTTAGTATTCTGACAGTTTGTGGTAAAAAAACTGTTGGTAAACCTGGAGGTTCTGCCCTGTAAACTTCTCTATCTTTTGCCTGAAGGCAACAGTTCAAAAAACTTCTGGAGAGGATGGGAAGAGTCCTTGGCTAGTGCTTCCTGCAGCGGCTCTTGAAGAGATCTTGAATGGAGGGAAGAGAGACTCCATTAATCTTCTCCGCACTCCTGATGATTCTCTCTGGGGCTTTTCTGTCAGACTTACTGCAACTGTGGCAGTCCAGACTGTACAAATAGAAAAAAGAAAGGTACAATGTTCCCCCCTTATTTCCATGGTTAGGAACCAGAGGAATCCACAAAATCCCCCCCCCCAGAGGATGTCAGTAATGGTACATACACATCGAACTCGATTCGCACGACAAATTTGCGTGCCCCGCCCCTTTTTCACACGGTCAAATCTCCGCCCGCTGCTTGTCAAAAAATGTGTTCTGATGCCATGGCTGCATGTGGGAGGAGCTACCAGCTCTGTCTGGATATCTCACTTAGAATGAATGGAAGACACACATGATGTCGAGGAATAAGATTTTTTTATTGTGAAAACTTCAACAAATGCATCAGCAATCACGTTTCCTTTAT
>NC_050514.1:8412431-8416254 GCF_002922805.2 Oryzias melastigma
AGATTTTTTTATTGTGAAAACTTCAACAAATGCATCAGCAATCACGTCTCCATGTTTGGGGCTGTCTGTATGTCTTTGTAGCTGCATGAGCTTAAAGGCTCTCTGTCTCATATAAACCCGGGCTCTGTGTGTGTGTGTGTGTGTTTGTGTTTGGGGGGGGGGTTATGTGTGCAATTTTTTGTTTCAATGAGGTCCGAGCCGGCAGTCTCTGCAAAACAAAGTTCATTTTTTTCGTTATAACAAGATATCAGTGATGAAGAATGAAGCGTCCTCCTCTATTCCCACATGGAGACACTGAGACTCTACAGAAGTTGTTTTTAGTCTGTTTTTCATGTATTAGCGGATCTATGCTCCTTAAACGTCTTAATTCAGTCTCATGCACCAGCTCCTCTTCCATCTCCCCAAACCCTGAACAAACATTGACAAATTGACAGAGAGCCAGGAGCAACACAAGACAGAAAGATGGACCCTCCAGCAGTCGGATTCTGTTTGAGCAGAGATTACTTCTTAACACGAATGTTACCGTTTATCAGGGGAAGGCAACCCCAGGCCTCAAGAGCCACCTTCCTTCATGTTTTCCAATATACCCTGCTCTGGCATGTTCTTATTGGCTGGACACACTTGAACCAGGTAATCAGTCATAAGTGTCATGGTGCTCCTTCAATTGGACCCAGCTGTTGGAGATCACCTCATCACCTGTTCACAACTTACGGAGGGCCTGCTCCAGTATTCATCACCAGTTCGTTACCTCACCTGGTGCAGTAGCCTGGCCTCTCAGCATTTGTCTTAGTTCTGATCCACAGTACTTCGCCATTGCTTACCTGAGTCATCTCTGCCCTCCCCAGGTCCATCGTTCACGTGCCAACCTTGGTCCATCGCCTCCGATCGTCTCTGCCCCGCCACACTCCATCAGCCTGCTTCACCACCTGGTTCATCGGCCCGCCGTTCCGGATTTACTGCTACTCCATTCCTGTCCCAGCTTCAGCTCCTCAATAACCACAGACAATAAACTGTCAAACTTCATCTGCCTCCTGTAATCCTTCTGGATTCCAGCATCTGGGTCTGCTTCGCTCCGTGATCATGACAATAAGTATGGACTCATACTGAACCCCACAATGCCTCTGGAAGATTGGTACCAGTGTTCATCAGTGGAGCCACCACCAGTGTGTGAATGTTTGAGTGGGACTGTGACTGTAAAGTGCTTTGGGCCTTCAAGGAAGCTTAAAAAAGCACCTTTAACCCTCATTCTTGAAGTAATCTCTTCTCTGGTTCCTTTAACTGCACTGTCTATTGACGAGTCTTGAAGGGCTTTTCCCCTCTGAGCTGTTGTGTAAATGTAAACAGAACATCCAGCAAAGGAAAGAGTGACGGTGAACTGTTAGAAAATGTGAAAAGGCTAAAGAAAAATAAATGGTATTTTTTTCAAATAAGGGTGACATAAATTAGCAAATGCTAGTTTTTTTTTTACATTTCTGTTTTCATTCATGCCACAAAAGAAGCGTCAGTCAGAAACACATTGTAATGAATGCACAGCAGTGTCATGTATAAAACGAGCCCAAATGGCTGTTTTACTGTTAAAGGTTGCAGACTCCTATTCCGTTTTTTATTTTTTGATTCTTTCCAGACTTTGTTTCAGGTAGAATCACTCCAAAGGAGCAGCTGTTGTGAGTTCTGGACATTTTCAGGAGGTTGTGTCTTCTCAACATGAAAACAAATGATATCAAACAGGAGCTGAACAGTTTCTGTGTCTGTCAAATAGAAACAAAGGAGACTTTTGAGGTTTCTCCATTATTTCAGAAAGTACCATTCTCCTCTTCTTGCTGCTCAGCTGCAGGTGCTTGAAAACTCTTTGAAAACGCCACTGTTGTTAAATGTTGTTTCGAGGGTGCTGTGGATCGATCAGTCCGGGTGAAGTTCAGCAGCGAATCACCTTAATCAGATTTGAATAATCCTTTTCAATGTCAGCTGTTGTCAAAGAGTAGGATTACAAGTTCCAGGTATTCTGTTACTTATCATATGTTACCACACCAGATTATAGCACACCTTGTAACATCGCCAACACCACAACTCTTCACTGCATTGCTCTTTTTGATCTTGAAACCACATTCACTTGAACAAGTTAGAGCTTCATTAAAGAAAAGGTGTTATGTATGAGGTACCGCCTGTAAATCTGCAAAGTAAATTTTTAACAGCAATATTTAGTTTCTGAAGAAAGAAGAAACGGGTCTTGTTTTCAAATGCATATTGTCCCCTTTTAATTCATTTGATGATAAATGAAACATTTACTAACTTAATATTTAAGATTTGCAACTAAATATTTAATTAGCAGAAAAATATTTAGTTTGAGAGCTAAATATGTATGTTTTTTTTAACTAAATATTTTGTTTACTTTGTAAATATTTAGCTTGGAGCCAAATATTTAGTTTGCTTACTAAATACACTGCTCACAAAAATTAAAGGAGCACTTTAAAGAAACACATTAGATACATCAGATCTCAAGTTGGATATCTATACAAATAACGACAGGACAGTGTCTTAGGAACAAAAGGATGCCAAGTCTTTTAATGGAAATAAAAGTTTTCAGCCTACAGAGGCTCAGTTGTGTAGACACCATCAAATCAGAGTGAAATGAAGATGTGACAGACTAGTCAATTTTTTCCAAATCTTTATTTTCTGCAACTCAAAATGCTTTTCAGTATCTTGTGTGGCCCCCACCAGCTTGTATGCATGCTTGACAATGTGGTGGCATGCTCCTAATGAGACGACGGATGGTGTCTTGTGGCATTTCCTCCCAGATCTGTGTGAGGACATCCCTGAGCTGTTGTACAGTCTGAGGAGCAACCTGGCGGCGCCTAATGGACCCAAACATAATGTCCCAGAGATGTTCTATTGGGTTTAAGTCAGGGGATGGTGAAGGCCATTCAATTGTTTCAATTCCTTCATCCTCCAGGTACTGCCTGCATACTCTTGCCACGTGAGGCCGGGCATTGTCGTGCATTAGGAGGAAACCAGGACCTACTGCACCAGCGTAGGGTCTGACAATGGGTTCAAGGATTTCATCTGGATACCTTATGGCAGTCAGAGCACCATTTCCTAGGCAGTAGAGGTCTGTGCGTCCCTCCATGGATATGCCTCCCCAGACCATCACTGACCCACCACCAAACCTGTCATGTTGAACCACGTTGCAGGCAGCATAACGTTCTCCTTGTCTTCTCCAGACTCTTTCACGTCTATCACAGGTGCTCAGGGTGAACCTGCTCTCGTCTGTGAAAAGTACAGGGCGCCAGTGGTGGACTTGCCAATTCTGGTGTTCTTGAGCAAATGCCAGTGGAGCTCCACGGTGCTGGGCAGTGAGCACAGGGCCCACTACAGGACGTGGGGCCCTCAGGCCACCTTCATGAAGTCTGTTCCTGATTGTTTGGGTAGAGACATTCACACCAGTGGCCCTCTGGAGGTCATTCTGTAGGGCACGAGCAGTGCTCAGCCTGTTCCGCCTTGCACAAAGGAGCAGGTATGGGTCCTGCTGAGGGGTTGAGGACCTTCTACGGCCCTGTCCAGCTCTCCCAGAATAACCAGCAGTCTCCTGAAATCTCCTCCATGTTCTGGAGATTGTGCTGGGAGACACATTAAACCTTCTTACTGCAGCATGTGTGGATGTGCCATCTTGGAGAAGTTGGACAAACTGTGCAACTTCTGCAGGGTTAAGGAATCGCCTCATACTGCCAGTAGAGATAATTATCAAGGCAAAATCAGCACGAGTGGAAAATCAGAAAAAAGATCAAGAGGGAGAAACTTGAAATGATATGTAACACCAGTCCTGTTT
>NC_050514.1:8416386-8432668 GCF_002922805.2 Oryzias melastigma
GACTTGCCAATTCTGGTGTTCTAGAGCAAATGCCAGTGGAGCTCCACGATGCTGGGCAGTGAGCACAGGGCCCACTACAGGACGTGGGGCCCTCAGCTGCTTAACCAACCAGAAAATTATCAGACATGTTTAATTCAATTCATGCCAGGCCCAATAAAAAAGTATTCCTTTAATTTTTGTGAGCAGTATACTTAGATTAGAGCTAAATGTACAAGTTTTAAAGAAAATATTTGGCTTCTAAAGATAAAACATGTATTTAAAAACTAAACATTTAGTTCTAAACTAAATATTTAGTTAAACATTTAATAATTACCTTAAATTTAATTATTTATTTGAAAAGCTAAACATTTAGTTGCAAAACTTATATATTTAGCTCGTATCTGAATATTTAATTTGGATTATACATATCTAGTTAACAAATAAAAATTTAGTTACAAACCTTAATATTTAGTTTGGAGAATACCTATTTTGTTCAGATCTAAATATGCAATTTACAAACTAAATGTTTAATATCATAAAATAAAATATTTAGTTTGTAAGATAAATATATATTTAAAAAAATAAATGTTTTGCATGAAATCAAATATTTAGTTACAAAACTTAAATATTTAGTTAGTAAATATAACATTTATAAATACAGGAATTAAAAGTTGAAAAATGATACCATTTTCTTCTTCTAAAACATGCTAAATATTCAAAAATATTGCTGTTAAAATTTTACTTTGCAGATTTACATACGGCTCCTCATAGTTCTGCCTCCGGGCATGAAGACTTTTACTGTAGGTTTGAAAATAACTGCTAAAAGATAAAAAGTGGAAGTTTGAATTACTTCATTTTGATGCTTGTATCAATGTAAATCTTACAGACAGAAGCAGGTCGTCAATATTTATTGACTTTGTTTCCTTTCCAATAGAACCTTAAGCTATCACACACCTTTTCTGCGTCAACCAGTGAGTAAAACAATCTAATTAGACACACATCCAGCAGATGGCTATCAGTCAAAGAAGTAATTTACCTCGACCACTGTTGCTGCTGAGGATTAGGTCAGATGACTTTAGATGAGATTAAGGGCCTTTTGAAACACAGAGAAGGCAAGAAGATTACAGCAAATGAGGTAACTGAAATGACCATTGTGACATTTCTTTCTGTTGAACACCGCGTTGCCGCTTTGTTTTTACAGACAAAAGATTTTGTCTAAACAGCGTGGCCCTTTGAGCTGGACGGATGGTGTGTGTACGTGTGTGTGTGTGTGTGGGGGGGGGGGGGGGGGGGTCATTTCCAGGGAAAACTGCTTATTTCCTGATTGACTTTTGTCTTTTTTATATGGAATAACAGAGATGCTGGTTTTGCATTGATTCTTTTGATTGTCTGAACATTTTAATTGTTTGATCCAACAGATTGGGCTTTTGGGTTCAGGATTTGGGGCATTGGCTGGTTTTTGGCAGCATATACAGTAACCACACTGTTTACAGTACATTCTTAATAACAATGGAGTCTTTCAGCATCAGTGGGATACTAATACCCCGACCCCCTCCACCTGCCTAATAACCCCCCATCCTGCCCCACCACAGGGCTCATCTACTGACTGCTGACACAGCCATTGCCCACCAGTGAGAAGCTAGTCTTTAGCCGTGCGGCCCGTTAAGATTTTGGTAAAGGGGGTGTTGCGTGTTAGACTGGGAGGAGTTCAAAGGTTCAGTCCGTGGGGCAGCTGGGATTAACACCAACCCACCATCTGCCAGCCAAATGCTGTGATAATCAGAGTGAGGAAATCAATCGCATGAGTAAATATCACAGACAGGTGGGCTCATTTAGCAGAGGAAACTCAAGAGTTGGCCACTTCTGCAAGAGTTTCTCTGTGTATCATCACCCACTGGGTACGGACACGTCCGTTAGATATCCCTGGCTGTTTCAATGCTTATAGTTATGGATATGCATCATGCATCTATTGCACGCCACTGTTTGGATCTCGAGAAGAGAACTTTCTCACAGCTTGGATCATGCCTTGTACATTGTAAATATGCAATTTGGGTAGTTTCCTCCCACTGGGCACAACATGTCTATTAGTAACCTAATGTAGATGTTTGTTCTGTTACTCTATTAAATGTCTACCAATAGTGTTCTGCATATAGAGGTGTGCTACACAGCTACCTGTAAACATCTCACTTGTGGATATTTTTAGACAGTAGGGATGTAACGATTCAGTCAAACCATAATATGATTCGATTCACAGTTTTAAAGTCATGATTTCAATTTTTTCCATTTTTTTTCTCAACACAATGAATTAAAGGTATTTTAAGGCCATGTGTGTTTTCTTTTTTTCCCTTACATCAAGCTGTTTTCCTACTAACAGAAATGATTCAATACAAATAAATAATTATACAGAATAATGAAATGATCTCAATTCCTTTCATACTCTGTTCGTGTTTTGCTCCATGTTTGATGGAGGGCACGGACACTTCTGGAGGGAGTCGGAAGGGAAATGGTCGTCAAGCTGTGTCATCATCCATGACTGTTGTTATGGTAGATTGGTCAAAGTTGTGATGAAAATGTAAAGTTGCAGGGTGGGGAACAAATTTTAGCTTTGCTTAAACTTACGTTAGTAGTTGTGATCGCAACACCGCAAAATCCTGGAGGGACTGACTTATGTGAAACTTTTAAATCTGAAGGAACTGCAGGAATTTCCCAGGAGGAAAGCAGATGAAGAACGCGCAGTCAGTATACTACGCATACACACAGGCACGCACACACTCACAGTAAGCCTGCATGAAGAAATGTCATCTTTTCTGCATTTTTCTAAATTCAGGCACAGGCCGAGACAAACCAATTTTTTTATTTTCTGCACCGATGAACATGTTGATGAGTTTGAATCTTTTTTTTCCTGATACATGAAGAATCGTTACATTCTCATTAGATGTCTGCTGGAGTACTTTTTAAAAAATTTACAAGATATAAAATAAACACAGAAATTTTATATCCATCCATTCATCTGCAGAAACCGCTAAATCCTTCTCGGGGTCACAGGATTGCTGGTTCCAACCTAGCTACTGTTGAAGGTGCAGTACATTTGAACAGGTCACCAGTCAGTGGCCAGCATCTCATGACCACTCGGACTATGAAGGCAGATGAGTCAAAACAATTCAGATTTATTAAATTCCAAAGTACAGAGGAACAGAAGACTATTCATTGAAACTTTACAGATTAACCCTTTAACACCCGAGACGTCACTGGTGACGTTTAAACACAAAATCTTTAACATACTGTAACTTTTCAACCGTTAGCATGGTCAACGTCATTCCAAATCAAAGAACAAAAACACAGGAGTTCCGGTGTTAAAGGGTTAAATTGAAAAGAAACAAATGAAAAGAGAAATCAAACACCTGAGCTTAAACACAACAAGTTAAAAAATGCCAAACTGAAGGTAGGGGTTGTCCAAGTGCTTCCTTTCTGGAGCACTCTCTGAACAAAAATGTAAAGTTTACCCAGAGGATCAGAAATTCCATTCTAACAGTCACAGAGGGAATAAGTGAAACAAAACGCAGCTTTGATGATAACAAACACTTTACTGCAGAGCAAGAAGCAGAAAAAGACTACAGAAAAAAACAAATATGAGAAGTAAAGCAGACGTAAAAACCCTAATGATTAGAGATTTGTGTTGTGGTATCCTATGGGGTATGGGGTTCCATTTGGGTCAAAAAATATGTTTTTGCATCCAGTGTTGTATCTTTGGTCCATTATCTATGTCTACTGAACAAGTTTTGTGTATTTGTTCATGTGTTTGCACTGTGAAGCCAACATCTTCTGTGTCCATGTTTTTTTGATTATTATAGAATAGAAATATTTCATTCATCCCAAGCTGGGAAATGTGGATGTTAGCATTAGAAATTTACAGAAAATAAAAAGAATTAATACAACAAAAAGTGTAAAATTGTACTGTGCAGTTTAAGGCAGTAATGACCACCAGTCATGACAACAGGCCGTTGGTGAATTATCTGTTAAGGTGCTTTCACACTAAATGTGATTCTCGCGGCGGAAGTAGCCAGCTGCAATGTTAATCAATGGTCCAGACGCGCTCTGAGGCGAAGTGATCAGGATCACACATTTTTGACAGGCGGGGTGCAGCGGATTCGCCGTGCGTTGAAAGTGGGGCGGGCCACGCTCGGAGCTTGGGCAGCTCTGATTTAACAGGAACAGTCAGCACGTTAATAAACCTGATTCCTCAACATCATATCTGTCTCCTTTTCATTCTAAGTGAGACATCCACAGACAGAGCTGGTAGCTGATGGCAAGGACCATATTATTTTATATATGTCCTCCATTACGGGAGAAATGCTACGAGAACATGTGAAAGACATCAAAAACAAAGTTTTCTTTGGAGTGAGTTTTTAAAGTTTTCATTTCTTGTCATTTTGACCACATTTTTTGAATGGGCAACACACCCTCTGTAAAATGCGTACATATTCCACGACTTTCCACTCTGAAATACCGTGTATGCACGCAAAAACCGGTTTTGGCGTATATTATTCACGGTATTTCCCAAATCGTGGCATATGTACGCATTTTACTGAGACTGGGCTGGAATGGGAGTCAGTTGTTATACAGGCGCGAGATAACATTGATAATGAAAATATGAGTGTAGTGGAATTGTTTTGTATGATTGATTGATTATTATATCTTTTAGGGTTTTTTATAGGATAACAATCACTCCACTTCACATCTTGGTTACGTCATGACAGGTTTCCTTTGAGCTACTAAATACCACCAATAAAGGACAGATTTATTTCTGCAGAACACAGATGCTTCTCCATGAGTCATCAACACGCAGAGCTCCTCCTGGCACACTTTTCCCGCCTTCAACTAATGCATCATATTGTTTTCTAATCGGCTCATTTGTAATTAAAATGATCAACACTGTATTGTTTGAAAAAATCCTCAACCGTTTTAATCCTGAAGTGAACAATGAATTTCCATGTAGCAGCATGAGTGTGATCCACAAGACTCATCCACTATACCTGCTATCCCATAAAATAATCAGCTACACAGGTTGGCTGCATGGAGGAGATCCTGTCTGACGCCCTCTGAGGTCAGCGCTCTGCTCGTGTTGTTGTTGTGGAGAGCGCCGCTCCAGAGGCGTCAGCGGGGGATTAAGGAGCTGCGGCACATGTCCGGCAGTGAGAGTGTGGACCGAGCCTGCAGGGCCTGGTGGGGCTCAGAGGTGTTAACGCACACATGAACATGTCCATTCACACCCAGGAAGGGCCGCCTGTCCTCTGACAGGGTGCAGTACCTCCAGCGAACACTGTCCACACGTGACGCTCACCTGCAGGCAGCAGCGAGCAAAACACCAATGGACCGTCAGAGCTGATGATTCAACTGTCCAGCAGGAAATCCGTTTACTAAAACAAAGAGTTTTAAGTCCTTGTGCAGTACGCATAATGAAAGTGAGGCATGCTGATGATATAGAGGTCTTCAACCATTAAAGCTAGAACAGACATTCAGTCCAATTTTTTACAGACCAAAACCCAGTGAGAGCCACAAAGTCCCACTATGTTTACGAAAATATGCTTTAATTGTGTTTTTGTCACCATTACACCATTATTTTTATAATGTAGTTTTAAATATTCACAATATTATTATAATAGTGTTGTATTTTTCTATAGCCCATAGAAGTTCTCCATCCATCATCCATCCATCCATCCATCCATCCATCGTCCGTCCATCCATCCATCCATCCATCCATCCACCCTCCATCCATCCATCTATCCATCCATCCATCATTCTTTCAAAATAAAATGCACTCCATATCAAATCAGATCCTTCTGTTGCACCAGATTTGATTTAGCTCAATAATTAAGAAGTCACACAAGACATTTTCTATCTTTGGGACTTTGGTCTGCCTTCATCTTTTTCTTCTTTTATTATTGAATATAAACAATGGTGTAAATTTCCATTTTTATTGAAAATCGATACATATAATTGAAGAACTTTGTCTCTCAACATGAACTGGGCGTTGTCGTTCAGCAGAAGAGGACAATATCTGCTTTAAATGTATTCTAAGAACAGTAAATTAAAGCGTTTGCAGTTGTGTAGCTCAGTTATCTGTCATGTTAAATGTCTAATCATAGTTTAGTAACATCAGTGAGGAACTGCAAACTAATAAAAAAAGTGGCTTGATAGCACCAAAATATCAAAACAAAAGATGTAGCAATTACAGTGTAAAGAATATTTCAAACAACAAATAAATATAAATGGAGTACCAATTGAAAGAGTTCAAGAAAACACATTTATAGGATTAATAATTGATTCCAAATTATCTTGGAAATCACACATAAGACACATAAAAATGAAGGTTTCAATAATAAATAAATGTAAACATTACCTTGACCATAACACTGTCAGGGTTTGGTGTGTGGACACAATCGCAGGACAGGTATCAGCTCCAAAAAAAGTGTCTTTAATAACATAAGAATCCAAAAACTAAGGAAGAGCACAAAGTTGGAAAAAACGGGATTATTCTCTAAGTCAAAGTCCAAAAAAACTATAAGCCACACTACACCTGAAATGGCAGACAAGATTTGGTGCATCAAGTGACAAGACAAACCTGCAAGGAAGTGAGGGGAGAAACTCATATATATACAGGAAGGGGAGTGAAAAAGGAACCAAAAGACACAGGTGTAACCCATCAGGGAGGAGTGGCAATCAGCTCAGGGGAAACACATGACAAACACGCTTCGCATATTGCATTGCTCATTGATCCTTCCTTAACTCACATAATGTAATAAAGTAAGGAAAAATGATTACCAATCCACAGTCCACATGTAACAAAAACGAGCAATCAGAATATTCATAAAATAAGATACCTGGAGAACACTAACCAACTTTTCCTTCAGTCTAAATTACTAAAATTACAGGATCTTATAAATTATCAAACAGCCCAAATATTATATGAATCACATAACAATGTATCACTATACAATATTCAGTAACTATTTATACTGAGAGATGATTTTGATAACAGAGAAATTCAAACAACCTATGATACGCACAAAAAGGAGAGAATTCTGTGTGTCTGTATGTGGTACAAAACTGTGGAACAATCTAGGGCTGGAACAAAAACAATGTAAAAATATATACTTGTTTAAACAAGTTATAAATGTATGACATGGACAAAATACAAAAGTTCCTGATATGTGTATAATAACAGCATGGATTAAATATATGCAATAGTAGACAAATACTGTTTTTTATGAAAAAAAGTATGTAAATATTGAGGTTATTACTCTATGTAAATTGGACATTCTGTTGATATAGAATATTGTAATGACATTTATCTTATGATTATTAAGCTGTCAGTCTTGTAAGTGTCAATTTAAAACTAATTGATGGGGCCATACCATGAAAAACCAACTTTTGAGCTTTTAAAGGGTAACCAAACCCTAAATCAACTTTTTGGGGGTGTTGACCTCTATAAATGTGGCTGTAAAAGAGCGGTATGTTGGTCATTGCCAAATTTTTGATTAATTAAAATAAAATGTTTCAAGTCTTGAAAATAGTCAAAGACTGTCTGTGTGCTGCCCCCTACAGGTTGAATTGAGTTTTTACATTTGAGTATAGAAGTGTTTATTTTGAATTGTGAGTCACAAACGCTTCCATATTTAAGTCCCATTTTTTATTTAGTCTGTTTAGTTTAGCTATAGTTCTTATTTTATGACTAATTTTCTGTATCTTTAAAATTGCCGGCATGAAGCCCAATGAGGCCATTTCTCTTTGTCATATTGGGCTATATAAATAAAATTGAATGGAATTTTGTGATTGGTCAAACCATGTCAGTTTCAGAAGTCTCACTTCATGATCTGCAGCTCCAGTAATGATAAGAGTCCTGTTCCCTGCCCCTCTGACTGGATTTTAACATTTCATCTGTGGGCGGAGTCAGCCTGTCCCTGTTTGGTTACACTTTAAGTGTATTATACTGTTCATTCCTCACTTTAAGAACTTCAGAGCGGTATTTTGATCCGTTCACACATTCCTGAGTAATCCTCTAAAACCTGTGCTCTTGACATTAGCCCATACCAACGGAAACAAGCAGGTCTTCACGATCTGACATCAAAGAGTGAGACCACCCCTTCCAGGAAGAGTCTGCTCTGACAGCTCCGCCCCCAGACTAACATCAACACTCAGTTTCTCCACAGAGCCAGTGATGATCAACAAAAAAAAATGTTCATTTTAGATGCAGAATACCATATATCCTACAGTTGTGTCCTGTCTTCAATAAATTCCAGCTCAAACAGGTGTTTGTTACTTTAGACACGACGCTCCTTTAAGACCGCCCCTCCCAGTCGAGCACAGTCGTGCAGACGTCAAGTGTATTTGTGTTGTGAAGCAGTGTAATGATGGCCGGGCCTACTGAGGTATATTACAGCCATAGAGTTTTACAACACCATAGAGAATCAATGGAAAACAAGTAAGGGGTTTGAACTAAACACTCTGAGGCTTCCAGGGTGGGCCAAAAGATAACCTTTGGTTGGCCAAATTTGGCTAAGTGTCCCTCAGGATCAACCCTATTTTACTGTCGGTCATCTTTAATGAGCATGGAACTCTTCACTTTCATAAAAAGTCAAAAGGAATGGCGCCTGTCAGCAGACAGCACTCAGGAAAGGACATCATCAAAGTGTTTGGGAGAGAAATCCAGCAGGATAACTGAATATGCTACCGCAGGTTTGCAACAGGAAGAGATTTCATGCCAATGTGGCGGTCTGTCTGCTGCAAGCCAGCGGATCTGTGAAGCAGACACATTCGCCTGACTTCCCTAACCATCTTCAGACCCGCTTCAAGCAGCTCGTTTTCTTTGCTGAGTCATTGCAAATATCTAAAGAGAACTGATGCAGAGACTCCTCCATGTCCATGTGGATGCTGTAAGACGGTCATGTGGTAAATCAGTGGCTCTTTCTCTTCATCCTGAAGTTGCCCCGGCAGCATCGTGACTGCTTGGACCTGTCTGCTAGCTAAGTAATCAGGTTGAGAAATCGAGCTGCCCCTCCCCAGGTCCCCGGGGCCCCTCTCATTATCTTATCTCCCATTGTTACCCACTGTAATTCCCTCCATCATGATTGATGATGTCGCTGTCTGATTACACCAAGACAAAACCCTCTAAGATCACCTTTCATTGGTGCTGCCAACCCCTCCAGCTCAGTGGGAGGGGGTGTTTTGCTTTCCGGCTATAAAAACCTGCTGTCACAGGTTAGCTTGTGCTTCAGAAGTGCATGACGTTTAGTCCGCTCTGACGTGGTTACTGCAGCAGAGGAAGGGTTTTCTCCTCTGGGAAAACACGACGTTTACATTTCGATGTTCACGCTAGAGAGGAAGAAGAAAGCATGTCATGAAACATTCAGGCCCCTCAGCCTCAGGTCATGCTTTTAAAGAGGGACAGTGAGCCTGGCCTTCAGGCTGCATGTGGGGAAAGATGCCTCATTATCCATGCCACAGGGGATGAAACAGGCCTGGTGGCCCCCCCACTGGCGTTTAGTTTCCTCCAGGCAACCTTGGGCCAGAGCTGAGCGTGTTCATCTCTGACCTCAGTGTGGGTCGCTCGCAGAATCACATTAAACTTTCAGAGGGCCCAAAGATCCCTGTCAGGAGTGTTAACAGCACCTTTGTCCACGCTCACTCTCACTCAAAGGGTGAGTGTAACAAAGCACCCCCTTCGGTGGTCGGTACGGCCCCCCTGGGTTCCACCGATACGGTGTCACTCTACCATCCTCAGCGCCTTCCAATCTCTGAGGCATATGTTGACTTTATTCTCAAAGAAAACGTTAAAGGAAAACATTGTACTTCCTGTTGAACTGAAGATCATGATGGTGGTTAGACTGAAACTTCCCTATGCTTAGTTATTTTTGACAATTAACCCTTGAACACCAGATCTCCAGCGTTTATGTTCTTTGATTTACTGTAATTTTTTAATTGGATCAGTGTAATTCTAGTATCTGCTGGAATTATCATGTGAATGGTTGAAAAGGGACAGTATGTTAAAGATAGAGATGGGCCAATATCACTTTTTCTGCCCGATTCGTTATTTTCCCTGCAACTGTGACCAAAAGCTGATATTTGCTGGTGCTGATATTTAAGTGTCTGAAATAACACAGCGTTTAAAGATTTTATTTTTTCTTAAATTAAAAATTCAATAACCTTTACATTTCCAAGAACAACACAAACATACAAAATATCAATCAGTATAAACTCAGCATCAATAACCAATGAATACTGAATTTTCAAACAACAGCAATAGCCTTCAAGGTCACTAGAAAACAATAGGATTTAAAGAAAGTGCCTTTAATTTAAGTGCTTTTAAACAACAAAAAATTGTACAAAACTACTAAATGAAAACATATTTTAAACTGTAAACATAAAACTTTGTAATGTTGCATAAAAATGTGTTCCATTTGTCACAGTGGATGCTGACAGCTGGAGCTTAACTTTAGCCGCATGTGGGGTTTCAAATAGTGTTGAAGCAAAACAAAAAGACAAAACCATTGCAAAACTGCTATTTTTTCTAATTTAATACAGCAAATTATTGGGCGCACAGATTCTGGCAGACTGGATCAGCTACGACCCGACAGAATCCGTGCCCCCTCTCGCTGTTTTACAAAGAATATGAGGGGGGAAATATGCAGATAAAAGACAATAAACTCCCAAAAGCTCCAGAATAAAGTCTACTGTAATCACCCACCTTCTTCTAACAGGGTTTGGGACAAAATGTGAAACAATCAACAATGTCTAAGAGCGGGGAAACATTCTGGCAGGGGGAGAGTACCTTTGGTACAACACCGGGTCATTTCCAAAGCCACAATGCAGCTAGCTTCAGTCACAGCTTCACTGGATTTTGCCGTCTTTGTAAACATTCTCTGCTGTGCAGCGTAGCCTCGTTGTAGTTGTTGGAGCTTATTGTTGGGCTCCTACCAGTAATGCATTATAGTTTTTATGATTATCAAGATAGTGACAATTTATATTGTGTTTTTTGAGCATTGCTGACATGGAGGATTTAAATAATGATGTCAAACGCGTGTTTCTGGAAGGGCTGGTGACCCCGTGCAGGTGCAGGATGAGAGTCAGATGATAGGATTCCCACTGAGAAGGCTGATCACATTAAAGGTGCAGTCCGTCTTAACAGCTTGTCAAAACCTGCCAACTAAGACTAAACAAACTCGTTCTGCAGTTGTGCCAAAGCCAGGAGCCATGTTTTTATCTGCGTAATCCTTTTTCCAATAGGAGAAAGGTAAAAAGAGAAATGTTGGTTTAGGGTCCTTTGACCCGTTTCTGCATAGCTTTTATTATGACCAGAGAAGCTGCTGCCTTATCCCACACAGAAAAAGAAAATATGACAAAGAACAGACAGTTCTTTGCATTTCTGATCCAGATCTGTCAGCACTGAGCTAAAGAAAGAAAACTCACTGAAACAGCATAGACAAATGCTAACTGAAACCACTGAGCTCCAGCTACTATGAGCTACAACTGAGAGCTCCACAGTCGCTGTCAGCAGGTTTGACTGGGACTCAGTCTGTCCCTGTGTGCATGAATGAGAGTCCAATACAAATGAATCTTACTTTGAAATAAGACACTGACAGCAGTTTGCATTGCTACTTCAGCGTTTTAGTATGTGAAACTACTCCATTTAAAAAGATGTCAGCTTCTATGTGTGCTTTAATTCTTAATCCGACTCTAAAAGGTAACCAAACCCTACATCAACTTTTTTTTGGCCGTCGACCTGTGGAAAGATGGCTTTTAAAGTTTTGACTTTGACAATTAAAAATAAACTTGTATAATTCTAAAAATAATGGTCTGAAACTGTTTGTGTGCTTCCCCTTCATGTTGTATCACATTTAAATTTCCTGATTGGTCAAACCATTTTAGTCCCACATCATTTCAGAATTCTGACGTCATGACCTGAGGCTGAAGTAGTGATAACAGTCCAGCCCCCAAACCCCACCCCTCTGAGTGAATTTTAACATTTCAGCTGTGGGCGGAGTCAGCCTCCAACTTCCCCGTTTGGATACCCTTTAAGCCGTCAGCGCTTACACATGACAGAACATGTATTGTATCTTTTGTTTTTTTGTTTTTTACAGGGACTATATAATGGTAGTTTGTTAAATCTGAATGTAAAGCTGTCCTTGTTTATGTGAATTGTTAACATGTTGTTGTATTGTGACATCTGGTGATATGGAACCCAGTGAGGACAGCGCTCAACCTCTGATTGGCTGAGCTGCGGTTCAGTTCCCGCTTGTGGGAATTAAAAGCCTCTGCTCATTACTGAACCCTTTACCACCTGAGGTGTTGCCGGTGAGCAGAATCTGCTGGAATGGTGTTGATCGTGTTAACAATTAAAAATTACAGTAAATCAAAGAACATAAACACTGAAGCTCCGGTGTTAAAGGGTTAATAGAGTACAAATATTTTGTTGATTGTCTTTAGAGAACACCTTTTGCCTCTTTTTTTAAAAATCACTTATTTGATTACACCAGGAGTCTGCAACCTGCAGCTTTTTTAAAGTAAGGATTACTTAATTAGAACATATTTAATTTAGATGTGTTAAATGTATAAATTGATGTCTGAGGTTCACATAGATGATAAACTATGTAGGTTTTTACATCCTGTTGACCTGAAGACGTCTTTTTTATTTAACTCTACCTCCAGAATGAACAGATTGGTGAAAAGTTTGATCTTTTATGAGTTAAAAGCACATATTATCTTATGCTGCACAAAAGTGGATAATAGCTGTCCAGAGCTGCACTGAGATGATCCTGTTTGGAACAGAGCAGCTTTTATTTATGAAAATAAGTCAGTTGAGCTTCTGTCAAACATAAAAAAAATCAAATTTGAGAGATAATATTTCTGCTTTTGCTCATATAAAAAAATAGAGATAATTCATATTTATTATTAAAAACAGAAGGTCATAAATGTAAGTCCAAATGACTTAAAGGCTAAAGTAAATCTATGCAGCTCCTTCTAGGTTTTGATCAGTCGAAAACAAGCACAAATGGCTCTTTTACTGTTAAAGGTTGCTGACCTCTGGACTGTACAAACATTGATAAAACTCTGGTGTCGTCAAAGAACTTTTAAAGCAGGGGTCTCAAATTGGTGCAATTTGCAGCCCCCAAGTCTATATTTTGGGCCCCCCACCTTAATAGATCAATGTCTTTTCTTGCATTGCACCGTGGGGGTGGACTACCTGCCAGTGGCCCTCCTCCTGTGGCCGCTGCATAGATTTGCCCCTCCCCTCGATTTTATTTGCACCTTAGACATTTAGGACCCTTGGTGGGGGGGTGCTTGGACATCACTGCCAGCAAACAGTCGATGTCCTTTCAGTGCCCCTCCCGCCAATTTTACCCGCACCATAGACATGTAGGGCCGCTGGTGGGAGGGTGACGGGGCATCTCTGTGAGAAATCAGGAGATGTCCTGTTAAGGCCTTCTCACCAATTTTAACTGCACCCCTTTAGTACACACACCTCTAACACCACAAACATACACTCTAACAAGCAAACACGCATGCATCACACAAGGAAGGTGGACCTTCGACCTTCTGTCTCCTACCCCATCCCTGGCGGGGGGGGCGGGGAACCTCGGCCTGGTGGTCTAGTCTCTTGGGTGCCGGTCTCCTGGGCCCGGCGGTCTCCGCCCCACGCCGGGAGTGGGATCCCCGAGATTTAAGATCTAGAGCAGGGGATCGGGCCTTGTTTACATCACTCCTCCGGGACCCCCGTTTCTTTTGGGTGCCCCTCTCCTGGGCGGGGGTGGGCGGTCCCTTCCTCCCTCCCCTCTGGACCTCCCGCGGCGGGGGCGGGCGGTTGCCTGGAGCATGGGGGTGGGTCTCCCTTGGGGGGCCCCGGCTCGTACTTGCATTTGTATTGTGTATATTTGGACTAGTTTATATGTGAAGATTATTTTAACCAACAAGTATGTTTGTAACTACAGAGTGTATAGACAGGCCCCACCCATTCCAGATTGCTTTTTACAGCTAGTTATTTTATGATGTTACCCCCCACCCCAGTGAACATTTCAATGTGAGCCCCATATGGTTTACCTTTGGGCTGAATTGGTGCGGTCCGGGTGGGTTTGTCCGTGGGTTCCATGGTGGCCCCGTCTGTGTTTGTCCACACTGGCGTAATTGGGGACTCAGTGGTCTGGGTCCCTACACAAACCAGGTGCCTGGCGGACAGCGTAGCAAGTTAGACAGCTCTGCTGCTCGGCGAGCCAGACTACTGAGTGCCCAGAATTGATGATCTTTGCATCCCAGTCTGACATGAAGAAGTGTTTGGATGATCAATCACACTCTAGACTTTTTTAACCCTTCCGCTCTCCTTAGCTTGTTTACATTAAATGTGGGGTCATCTGGACCCCACTAGACAGTGCGCTGAACTTTTTTTTATCTTTGATTTTTTGAGTTCCACTAATGTCCATGGCAGACATAAAATCCTGTCCACCTTTGTCCACATTTGTCATGGAAGGAATCACACATCAATATGTGGTTGGAGTCATCTGGACCCCAAAGAGAGAGGAAGGGTAAATGGTAAATGGCGTATACTTGTATAGCGCTTTCGACCCTCCTTCGAGGGCCCAAAGCGCTTCACAGTCACAGACCCATTCACCCATTCACACACTGGTGGTGGCTCTGCTGCCGAACACTGGCGCCAACCTCCCACCAGAGGCAATTTGGGGTTCAGTGTCTTGCCCAAGGACACTTCGACACATGGCGTGTGTCACATCAAGGCGGAAGTCGAACCCGCTCGCTTCTGATCAGGAGTCGACCGCCCTACCACTGCACCACGGCCGGGTAAAACAGGCATGTTTCCGTGGTAAATCTGGCTCCCATGTTTTTTCTGGTGGTTACTAACCTATTTCTTAATCAAACATCAGCCACAGAACGATACTATCACATCATTCTAAACATGTCTCTTCAGAAGATGCTGTAATTGGGAATACTCAAAAGTGATCCAAGAGTCGTGTAGTTCACTACAGTTCTAAGACAGTCATGTTATAAGGTAAGGGATTACTTTAAGTACTGTTAAGAAGTAATCTGAAATGTTCTGTTTGGAAAAAAAAACAGAAATGATCAACTGAAAAATGTGAGAAAACTTGGGATTATATTTTCCAAAGATAACGGCAGTTTGAAGACAGATTTTGGAAGGATACTGTCCAACAAATGTTTATAGAACATTGTTAATTTACAGCTTGATGTTCTGGAAAGTGTAGATTAGGTCTGACCCCGGAGGAAAAGCTCAGCATAAACAGGGAAAAAGAACATTTTAAAGACAGCACTACTCTGGAGTTTGTTTTTGAGACTTTTATATTAGTTTTTAAGCGTGAAATTTACAGAAACAAACATTCCTTAGATTTAGCAAAAGTAAAATTTTAAGTGAAATACATTTCACAATAAATCTGAGAATGTTTCAGTAGGAATTGCGTTTTGGCTTAAGTTCATATATTCATTTCCTAAAAGTTCTTTAGTGCAGCAAACATAGACTGTAAAAATAATGGACTGAGCGATGACTGAGCATTTCCAATGAGGTCCCCCATTGGAAATGTATTACTTCCTCTCCTCGCGAAAGTAGGCCGCCGCTTTCACCGTCACTTCCTGAAAAGGATACCGCCATTTGCAAACAATCTTCAGCGATTGGTCTGAGTCATAGCTGAGTCATGGAATCTACAGGAAGTTCTGTCGCCAATCAGGAGTGAGTTTATTGCAACCGTCTGCCTCTTTCCACGCCTCGACCACGAGACCGCGGATGTAAACAGCTTCTACTTTAATAACGGCGGCTCGGGAGAATTGTACCAACACACTCTCAGTAAAATACGTACATATTCCACGACTTTGCACTCTGAAATACCGTGTATAATATACGCCAAACACGGTTTTTGCGTGTATATGATACGCAATGATAGAGAATAGGTTGCGCTGGCGTACAATATACACGACTTTTTAGGTTTTGTTTTGATCACGTGGTCAGAAATCCTCCGGCTCTTTTCTAAATGACGTCGTTCCTGGTTAAGGTTAGGATTACGGTTATGGTTAGGATTAGAAAAGCAAATTGTTCGTTTGTGGGGCTGTCTGTGATGCTCACGCCTCCACCAGGGGACGTGTCAAACGTGGAAAACAGACTTTAACACGTTTAGGACCGCGCGTATTATAGGCACGCAAAAAACAGTTTTGGGGTATATTATACACGGTATTTCCCAAATCTTGGAATATGTACGCATTTTACTGAGACTGGGCTGATTGTACAAGTCATTGT
>NC_050514.1:8433517-8440928 GCF_002922805.2 Oryzias melastigma
ACCCAGTGGTACTTCCTATATGGAACACGGAAGGAGGGGGGCTTGCTCTGTCCAGTTATTTTATATACAGTCTATGGCAGCAAACTGATTCAATGTCGAGCCACATTTAAGAATGTGCTGCCACCTAGTGGTAAGCGTCTGACTTGCGCTCACTAGTAAAATATCAAATTTGACTGAAACAAACTCCAATGATTTGATCTGATCTCAGTTGATGAATGAATGCCCTGCATTTCAAAGAACAAACGATGGTTTCATGACATAAAAACAGGTGTCAGTCGTCTTTCTCAGACATCCTGAGGCGTCGGTAGAGCAGGTAAACGAACACAGTTCCATTCACAACGAGCTGCATGAGCCCCAGAGAGGGAAGGCCGTAGTTCACGTACAGGAAGCCCCCCGCTGTTGGTCCGATGGTGCGAATCAGGGACTGCACAGATGCACACAGCCCCAGCATGGTTCCTGAACACAGACGCGAGAACGTTGAACAACTTCCTGCTTTCATCAATACTGACATTCTTACCAAACACAACACAACCTGAACACTGATTTTTATGATAGTATTCATCTGTTTGGTGAGGATTCTGCTGCCACAGATCTGCCTCCAGTCCTGAAGGCAGCTTCTTCCTCACATCCTGTAGTTTGATGTGTAGGAGGCTTACAGTCCTCAATGTGAAGGCGAGGAGGAGCTCACCAGAGTCAGAGGACGGCACACTTTTGGTGAGGATGCTGTCTGTGATGACGTTCAGCACAGACAGCGAGAACAGCATCAGCGTGATGGAGATACAGAGCTGGAACACTGTCTCCATGTAGGTCTGCAACATAGGAGAAGCTTTTTTAGCAACTTTACTTACAACTTACCGTCAAAATCATTGCAGATGCATTCACAAATGAAGCAGGAGATGAAGCTAGGGAAAGAAGGAGTCGGATAGAAAGTGACGAATCATACGAACACAGAAAGAAAAGAAAAGCATTAAAAAGAACTTTTACTGGTGGGTCAAAGTAAAGAACTTACTGTCAAGGATGGAGATGAAGAGGAAACTGAGGAACAGGCAGGTGAATATGAGATGAAGGAAATTCTAAAAGAAGATACTGAAAGCAGAAAAAGAGTCCATAACCATTCAAGTAAACACAAATGATTAATAGAGGAAGTTTTGAAAGTGAAGACAAGTGGAGGACTTTATTAAATAGAATGTGCTACCAGTGGACATGATTAAAATTGTTCAATCGGAGTTCTTCAAAATAAGGATCATATGGCTTCATTGGAGGAGTTTGGGTCACATGCCTTGCTCATGGGTACCAAATTGATGGAACAAGTATGAAACAGATATGCTCTTATTGCTATTATAGAAGGATTCTTCAAAAAGTTGCTGCACTGCAAAGTCATGAAACAAAACTTAAAAAAAAAACTCCACATCAAACATGTGAACGGTTTGATACTCATATGAAATAAAGCGAGTGTTAACCCGTTCCTGCTTCGTCTCTCCCGACCATTCTTGAAAGAGCAGGGGAGGTCTTCTCCAGGGCCGAAGGTTGGTTTTCCTCCCGGGTTCACCTCCCCGTACGGATCCTCAGATTCTCTGGAGCGCGCGAAGCCAAATAATTACACTCAGTTGTCTTAGAGGAGGGCTGCACGGTGGCACAGTGGTTAGCGCTCTTGCCTCACAGCGAGAAGGCCCCGGTTCGAATTCCGGCTGGGGGATTTGGGACCTTCCTGTGTGGAGTTTGCATGTTCTCCCCGTGCATGCGTGGGTTTTCACCGGGGACTCCGGCTTCCTCCCACCATCCAAAAACATGCTTCATAGGTTCATTGGTGACTCTAAATTGTCCCTAGGTGTGGATGTGAGAGTGAATGGGAGTGTATGTATGTGTGATTGTGACCCTGAGACAGACTGGAGACCTGTCCAGGGTGAACCCCGCCTTCGCCCATCAGTAGCTGGGATAGGCTCCGGCACCCCGCGACCCCGACAGGGAAGAAGCGGACAAGAAGATGGATGAATCTTAGAGGAACAGATTTTCTTTATTACTTCTACTTGCAGACTGTGAACAACTGTCCGCACACTAATGTGCTCCGCCCCTATTTTTCCTTTCTCTCTCCGCGCGCTCCCTCTCTCCTCCCAGCGCGCGCTGCTCCTCACATGCACACGCTCAAGCATGCTTCCCCCTGCCTCTTCCAGCATCGCAACAAGCTCAGATGCACAAGTTGGAGCACACACACTCATCTCCCAACACGAGGGTCAAAACCGTCATCTTCTTTTGTCCATCAGAGCTGATTTGTTTGATTTGTTTGTGTAAAAATAAGACTTTTATGACAAAACCAACCAACTTAAAAAAAAGTCCTGTGGTTTTTTTAACTGAGTCAAACATGACAGAATAAACTTTATTTCAATGTTTTCATTGCTGGATCATGAAAACTTGAAAGGTGGCAACAAAAACGGGAACCTGGGGACATGAATGGAGCCACAAAAAGTGAATGGATGAGGTGAAAGAGGACATGCAGGAGAGCAATAACTCAGAAAAGATCAGATGGAAACAGCTGATTAGCTGAGCTGCTGCCTAAAGGCAAAAAGAAAAGGAAGTTATGTCAACGCTGGAATAGGAAACGATGATATCATGTTGTGAAAGGGCCAACCTGGACATGTTGTTTGTGATGTGAGCACGTGGATGTGCTGGTGATGACGAAACTAGAGTGTCTGGATGTTTTACAGATGATTTCTTCAAATGTAGTTGCGGTCATGCTCGTTGGTGTTGGCATGTGAGGCCATTGTTTTACCCATTGACTGTATTAGAGAACTAGACTGAGTGACTCCTCCCCCTGGTGTTCCAAACAGGGAAAGCATGCAAGTCAAAATCCTGTTGATTCTATTGAGAAATAATCAGCTATTATTTAGTCATTATTCACTCCGCTTTATTAGGCACACTGTTCAACTGCTTATCAACATATTTCTAATCAGCCAATCACATGGCAGCAACAATACATTTAGGTATACAGACATGTTCTAAACCAGGGGTCTTCAACACTTGAGCCATTTTGGTCGATTTCTCACTGACCACAACCCAGTAGAGCCACACAATAAGACACTGCTTTGTATTTATGTTATTGGCATTTCTAATGATAAACATGAATAAGCTATTGAGTTTTTTGGCATATGTACAACATAAACTTTAAGAGATTTGTTTTTCCAAATATGAAAAAGTTTATAACTTTTAGCAGAGGTTCACATGACTTCCTTTCAAAATAAAAGACTTCCTGTGTCACACAGGATTATCTCGATGGAGCAAATCTAGTGGTAAGTAGAGTAATGACAGCAGTTAAGAAATATGTATATATATGTATATATATTTAAACTTTTTTGTGCTTTTTAGCCAGAAATTCATAACTAACAAAAATTAAAACAGAGCTAATTAACTGTATTTTTTGAACTACGAGGCACACTTAAAACACTGGAATTTGTCAAAAATGTTTAGTTCTTGATTATCGAACCACTGTGGTTTCCAGAAAGAGAAGTTATTTCACTTTTGTTTTTAACTTTACTTTACACTTACTTTTTAAAACTAAAAGCTTTGTATTTTTCTTTAATCAGAGACACAATGGAGGGGCAGAAGAGACGCAGGCTGCAGACCTCTGGTTTAGAGGATCTGCAGTTCAAACTGAGCATCAGAATGAGGAAGAAAGCTGATCGAAGTGACTTTAGACGTGACATGGTTGTTGGTGTCAGCTGGCCTGAGGATTTCAGAAACTGATGATCTACTGGGATTTTCACCCACAACCATCTCTAGTGTTTACAGGGAATGATCAGAAAAAGAAAATATCCAAAGAGCAGCAGTTCTGTTAATGCCAGAGGTCCGAGGAGAATGACCAGACTGGTTCCAGCTGATAGAAAGACAGCAGGAACTCAAATGGTTCCAACCGAGGTCTGTAGAAGAACATCTCTGAACACAAAACATGTCTACAGGATGGACTACAGCAGCAGAAGAATGCACGGATCTACATAAATTCCAGCCAATGAGCAAGATTCAACTAAGCCACTGCTGCACTGCCAGCACTGGCAATCCTTCCACTTTCTCTTCAATGCATTAAATGAAGAATGTCTGTGTGTGTTTAACGCACCTGAACCAAGCCCACCAACGCAGCAACTCCGATGGATAACAGCAGCAGTGTCTTCTCAGGGAATCTGTTGGCGAGTCGACCAATGACGGCTCCCTGAATGACCTGCACAAACACCTGCTTTTACTGCCCTGTCCTGGTGCTGCGGCGGGCACCATTTCCTCCAGACAGAAAGTCTCTCACCATCTGAACAATCCCAAAAAAGGCCATCAGGTAGCTGTGCTCCTCCGGCTGCAGCGAGAAAAAGTCCATTGACACGATGGAGAACATGACCTGAAATATTCCTTCAGGAGAGAGAAGGTACAGGCTTCACTGTCAGTCATGGACATCTGTATGAGGAGCTGTCACTCAGCCCTCACCTGCAGGCAAACCTCCAATCACTTTGATGAGAAAAATCTGCATCACTCGTGGATACTTCATGAGTCGTGTGATTTCTCTGAGGCTGAAGACTCCCTGGTTTTGGCTCTCAGCTGCAGAGAAATCAAAGAAAATCTTGGAAGGATTCTTAACATCAGAGCTGATCATTTATGCTCTGGATGTGTCTCAGCAACTAATGTCTGTGTCCTTCAGTCAATGTTTTACGCCGTTTTAAACAGAAAGACCAACACTTAAAAAAAAAACCTCACATGACAGATTTGTTTTGAACCTGACTGCTTAGAAAACTTCAGCGAGCGCGTTTCACACCACGTTCACATTTCCCAGGACTGCATCCGCCTCAGAGTGAATCAGGATTCCAGGACAGAGGAGTGTCTTACTTTTATTGCTGCTTTGAGGAGCCTCGGTCTTTGTAAACTTTGGGATGAAGCATAAAACCAGCAGCAAATTGAAGGCACTTACTGCAGCACCAAAAAATGCTGTAAATGATTCCCTGTTGGAGAAAAGAGCGTTAGCTGGAAGACACACAACTGTTTTTTCTTTTTTTTTTGAAGATCCTCGGATAGTGGGGATAATCATTTATTTCTGACGATTGAGGGATATTAATCCAAAAAAAGGACATTTCTATAAACTACTAATTTATGTAGCACATTTTAAAGATATCAAATGTTAGTATGCAGCCAGTTTGCATTTGTTGCTTAAACCAGCCTCATCTAACAGATACTGTAAGAGCTGATGGTCTCCAGAGTTAGACTAAAGATCCTGCTACAATAGGGGTAAAGTAGCTTCACACACGAGGAGTATATTACGGAGTAATTTTTGTGCCACCATATTGTAAGCAAAAGTCACAGTTTTGAGATCAAATTTTTAAATCTAAAGTGTTTAGAAAAAAAATCACAATCTGCAAATAAATATATTTAATATTTTCTTTCAGAAACTTTTTTTTGCATTTGCACTTTTTTGCTTGCAAAAAAATATTTTTGTGTCTGCAGAACAAACGTTTTTAGATGCGTAGTGCCTCATCTCGCTTTCGCTCTATCTTTGATTTTACGTTCAAAATGTTCTCTCAGCGTTACGTTTGTGCCACCCCAAACAGCCTGCTGATTGGTCTAAATTCTGTCCAATCAGGTGTCTCTGCCTCGCATAGCTGGTTGAAGAACAGAACAGAGCCCATAGAAACTCCAAAGTCCACCTCGGTCCCCAAGCACGGCAATATAACTCATATACTTTAAGCTTTGTTTAAGCAGCATTTTCATGTAAAATGTTGGCAAAAATCTGATAAAGAAAAAATATGTCTAGCAAATCAGAAAATTAGCCAAATCAGACATTAACACATAACATTGGTGACGCTTAAACACACAATCTTTAACATACCGTAACTTTTCAACCGTTAACACGATCGTTTGAGAAAAGCGGCTCAATGATCGTGTTAACGGTTAAAAAGTCACAGTATGTTAAATAATACAAACACTGCAGCTCTGCTGTTAACCCTCGTGCTCTCTCATGGGGTCCAGATGACCCCACCATCACACTGATGTGTGATCCTCCCATGAAAAAGGTGGACAGGATTTCATGTCTGGCACAGACACCAGAGAAGATCAAAAATCATTGAAATACAAAAGGTCAGCGCGCGGTCTTGTGGGTCCAGATGACCCACTTTAATGTAAACTTGCCCAGGATAGCACAAGGGTTACAAACAGAAACACTCACCCAAAGCGGGCATTTAACTGCCCCCCTAACGTGGAGCCAAAGATCAGACTGATGCCGAAACACAGGCCAGTCTTGGACAAAACATCGGCTCGCTTGTCCGGCTCTGACAGATCTGTGAGGACCATCTGACAAGCTGCAGGCAGAGGAGACAGCATGCAGTCATGTGGGACGTCATGTGTTACAGCAGCACAATAAAAACTCTTTCAGTGGCGTGAAGGATGCTCACCAGGCACGATGTGCATGAAGATGGTGGGGATTTTGTGCACAAAGAGTAAAATGGGATGGTTGGCCAAAGCCAGCAGCACAAAGAAAACGACATTTGCACAACACACGAGAGTCAAGGCTGCTCGAGCTCCGAACAGGTCTCCAAACCTGAGGGCAGAGGCAAAGCAGTCACATGTTTTCTGCTTCACAGGATCAGCAAAATTCACTGTCTGCAACAGCAACCAGCAGGCGGGTGCTCATTACAGTAACCATGGAAACAGACACTCACCTTCCAAACACAGGACCCCCGATCAGCTGTGCAAGACCGACTGTAGTTTGCAGGTAACCAAACCATAACGTGTCAAAGCCAAGCTTCTTAGCCAAATACTGTGAGGTGATAGTAAAGATGAGCATATTAGACGCAGCTTCACACAGGTCAAAACCTAAACTCTTGAAAAGTTTCTTCAATTCAAATGAAAACTCTCATGTAACATAAGCCAGAATATCCTGTTCACCACACAACATTTAACACAAAACGAAGGTTTTACTTCAAAAAAACAACCTCATTTCAAATTGGATTTCTGATACAGGTCTCAGAACAGTTAGATGGTAATCAAATTAAAGTTTTAAAAGTAAAAAAAAAAAAAAAGATGATAATGCAAGCTCCACTGCACCACCTAGAATGATGTGACAGGAGCCTTACGCTGGAGCTGGGCACTGGGTCAGAATCACAGGCTCCTCCCAGAGGACGACCCAGTGGACAGAAATGGAATCCAACCATCCCACTCAGTACAGGACCATTGGTTCCTGTACTGAGTGGGATGGAGCCTGAGCTTGTGAGGGAGGCTGGAGGGTACCAGACAGAGCAGGACTGTCAAACTCAGTCACACAGGGGCCATCCATCCATCCATCCATCTTCCTCCGCTTCATCCGGACCGGGTCGCAGGGGCAGCAGTCTAAGCAAAGATGCCCAGACTTCCCTCTCCCCGGCCACTTCCTCCAGCTCCTCTGGGGGGACTC
>NC_050514.1:8441546-8443126 GCF_002922805.2 Oryzias melastigma
GAATGAAGACATGAAGGTGGCTGGTGTTAGAGTGGAGGATGCTGAAGACAGGCTTAGATGGAGGAAACTGATTCGCTGTGGCAACCCATGAAGGGAAAAGCCCAAAGGAAACGAAGAAGAAGAAGAAGGTTGTTGAATTTTGGTTAAAATTAAAACAATACTGGGAACATTTTTTAAATAAAAAAAGTGTCATAGAGGTTCTTAAAACATATCAGATTCTTTTTTTTGCATAAGCAGGAAAGTTTTCTGACAAAAACAATTGCATTTTTGTGAACATGAATGTTCTCCTTATCAGCTTCTAAAGGCGCTGAAACAGAAGCTTCACGAGAAGGAGGAGGTGCTGCTGGGAAAAACCCAGGTGATTGATGTTCTGCAGGGAGAGGTGGACAGCAGAGATCAGGACATAAAGGTCAGTGCAGAGCTCCTGTCAAAAACCATCCTCAGACCTTTAAGTCATCTGGTCTTTCCTCCCACACCTCTGATCCTTATGACTCAACAGTGAACCCAATGATGGTTTGATTACAGGAGCTGATGGAACGTCTGCGCCGGCTCCAAGTGGAGCGCGAGAGCCTGGAGTCCAAGATGGAGGCGGAGAAGCATGTGATGCGAGCGCAGCTTCGAGACCTTATGGAGAAGCAGCAGACAGAGGTGCGGCGAATGACCAAGCAGCACGAAACACAGGTGGACCAAATCCAGCAGGAGCAGCTGAGGCAACTGCAGGGGCTGAGGAGAGCCTTGTCGGCGGCAGAACTGCCCCGTCAGGACGCTGCAGACCCCACCTCCGTGCAGCGGCTAGCCGAGCTGGAAGGTTGGTTCTCCACACTGAACCCATACGTGTCCAGAATGCACGTGTGCATTTTCAAACTCATCATAAATCCTCATGCTGTCAAACACGACACAATTCATTTCATTTTTTGTTCGCAGCATCTAAAACAGGTGTCTCAAACTTGCGGCCCACGGGCCATCTGCGGCCCCGGGATAATCATTTGCGGCCCCGTCTTCATATGAAAGGTTAATGTTAGTGCGGCCCTCAAGATTGATATGAATGACACTTGTTGTGTGCAGACTTGAAGGAACCAATCACAGTAAGATATACGACTCTGGAGGCGGGACATCAGCGGGCTGTCCAGTATCCTGAAGCCGCAGAAATTGCTTTCACACTGAACACAATTTGAGTGCCCCGCCCCTCTTTCGCCGCGTGGCAAATTTGCAGCTTGCCGCTTTTCAAAAAGCGTGTTTCTGACGCCGCGCCGGGTGTGGGAGGAGCTAGCAGCTCCGTCTCTCACTTAGAATGAATGGGAGACGCATATGGCATTTTATCCATGTCAAAACTCCACGCAGAAATAAGACATCTCCGTGCACGCATCAAACATTTCGCGCGTGCAAATAAGACCCTCGCAAGAGCTCTTTCCTCCTCCAGGAACCGAAAAAGTCCTTGCGCGAGAGACTGAATACTTCCGCGTGCTACTCTCGGCTCAGAAATGAAGGCGGCGCTGTTAATACAGACATTTGAAACTGAATAAAAATAATTTTCTCTAATCCAGTGTTTCTCAATTATTTTCTCTTACCCCCCCCCCCCC